>NC_044564.1:2556533-2588291 GCF_007565055.1 Rhinopithecus roxellana | reverse complement strand
TCGTGGAATCTGGAAAGTGATATTTGGGAGCCCTTAGGGGCCCATGGTGAGACAGGAAAAATCGTCACATAAGAAGTAGAGAGAAGCTTTCTGAGAGATTGCTGTCTGATGTGTGACTTCATCACACAGAGTTCCACCCTTCCCTTCTTGGAAAAGTTTGTTAACACTGTTGTCGTGAATTCTGCAAAGTGATATTTGGGAGCTCTTTGAGGGCTATGGTGAAAAAGGAAATATCCTCACATAATAACTAGAGAGAAGCTTTCTGAGAAACTGCATTTCCACGTGTGAATGCAACTCACAGAGTTACACGTTTCTCTTCAGTGATCAGTGTGTTTACACAGTTTACTGAAATCTGCATGTAGATACTTCATAGCGCAATGAAGCTTACGGTGACATAGGAAATATCCACAGAGGAAAAGTAGACTGAAGCTTTCTTTGAAACTTCCTGGTGATGTGTGAATTCATCTCACAGAGTTACACTTATGTTTCGTGGAGCAGTCTATTAACACTGTCTTTGAGGAAGCTGAGAAGTGCTTCTTTGGATCGCATTGAGGCCTACGCTGATAAAGTAACTTTCATCCGTTCAAAACGTGAAAGAAGCTTTCTGAGAAACTTCTTTGTGTTCTGTGAGTTCATCTCACAGACTTATAACTTAGACTTCAGAAAGCAGTTTGCTAACACTCTTTTCGTGGAATCTGGAAAGTGATATTTGGGAGCCCATAGGGGCCCGTGGTGAGAAAGGAAATATCGTCACATAATAAGTAGAGAGAAGCTTTCTGAGAGATTGCGTTCTGATTTGTGACTTCATCACACAGAGTTCCACCCTTCCCTTCTTGGAACAGCTTGCTAACAGTGTTGTCATGGATTCTGCAAAGGTATATTTGGGAGCTCATAGAGGGCTATGGTGAAAAAGGAAATATTCTCACATAATAACTAAAGAGAAGCTTTCAGAGAAACTGCATTGCCATGTGTGAATGCAACTCTCAGAGTTACACGTTTCTCTTCAGTGATCAGTTTGTTAACACAGTTTTCTGGAAATGTGCAATTAGACACTTCATAGCGCTGTGAAGCTTACGGTGACAGAGGATATATCCACAGATGAATACTAGAAAGAAGCTTTCTTAGAAACTGCCTGGTGATGTGTGAATTCATCTCACAGAGTTCCACTTATGTTTCGTGGAGCAGTCCATTAACACTGTCTTTGAGGAAACTGAGAAGGGCTTCCTTGCATCGCTTTGAGGTATACGCTGATAAAGGACATTTCATCCGTTCAATACGTGAAAGAAGCTTTCTGAGAAACTTCTTTCTCTTCTGTGAGTTCATCTCACAGACTTATAACTTAGACTTCAGAAAGCAGTTTGCTAACACTCTTTTCGTGGAATCTGGAAAGTGATATTTGGGAGCCCATAGGGGCCCATGGTGAGAAAGGAAATATCGTCACATAAGAAGTAGAGAGAAGCTTTCTGAGAGATTGCTTTCTGATGTGTGACTTCATCACACAGAGTTCCACCCTTCCCTTCTTGGTACAGTTTGCTAACACTGTTGTCATGGATTCTGCAAAGGTATATTTGTTAGCTCATTGAGGGCTATGGTGAAAAAGGAAATATTCTCACATAATAACTAAAGAGAAGCTTTCTGAGAAACTGCATTGCCATGTGTGAATGCAACTCTCAGAGTTACACGTTTCTCTTCAGTGATCACTTTGTTAATACAGTTTTCTGGAAATCTGCAATTAGACACTTCATAGCGCAATGAAGCTTACGGTGACAAAGGATATATCCACAGATGAAAACTAGAAAGAAGCTTTCTTAGAAACTGCCTGGTGATGTGTGAATTCATCTCACAGAGTTACACTTATGTTTCATGGAGCAGTCCATTAACACTGTCTTTGAGGATACTGAGAAGGGCTTCCTTGCATCGCTTTGAGGCCTACGCTGATAAAGGAAATTTCATCCGTTCAAAACGTGAAAGAAGCTTTCTGAGAAACTTCTTTCTGTTCTGTGAGTTCATCTCACAGACTTATAACTTAGACTTCAGAAAGCAGTTTGCTAACACTCTTTTCGTGGAATCTGGAAAGTGATATTTGGGAGCCCTTAGGGGCCCATGGTGAGACAGGAAATATCGTCACATAAGAAGTAGAGAGAAGCTTTCTGAGAGATTGCTGTCTGATGTGTGACTTCATCACACAGAGTTCCACCCTTCCCTTCTTGGAAAAGTTTGTTAACACTGTTGTCGTGAATTCTGCAAAGTGATATTTGGGAGCTCTTTGAGGGCTATGGTGAAAAAGGAAATATCCTCACATAATAACTAGAGAGAAGCTTTCTGAGAAACTGCATTTCCACGTGTGAATGCAACTCACAGAGTTACACGTTTCTCTTCAGTGATCAGTGTGTTTACACAGTTTACTGAAAATCTGCATGTAGATACTTCATAGCGCAATGAAGCTTACGGTGACATAGGAAATATCCACAGAGGAAAAGTAGACTGAAGCTTTCTTTGAAACTTCCTGGTGATGTGTGAATTCATCTCACAGAGTTACACTTATGTTTCGTGGAGCAGTCTATTAACACTGTCTTTGAGGAAGCTGAGAAGTGCTTCTTTGGATCGCATTGAGGCCTACGCTGATAAAGTAACTTTCATCCGTTCAAAACGTGAAAGAAGCTTTCTGAGAAACTTCTTTCTGATCTGTGATTTCATCTCACAGACTTGTAACCTAGACTTCAGGAAGCAGTTTGCTAGCACTCTTTAGGTGGAATCTGGAAAGTGACATTTGGGAGCCCATAGGGCCCATGGTGAAAAAGGAAATATCCTCACAGAATAACTAGAGAGAAGCTTTCTGAGAGATTTCTTTATGATGTGTGACTTCATCACACAGAGTTCCACCATTCCCTTCAAGGAACAGTTTGCTAACACTGTTGTAGTGGATTGTGGGAAGTGATATTTGGGAGCTCAATGAGGGCTTCGGTGAAAGAGGAAATATCCTCAAATAATAACTAGAGAGAAGCTTTCTGAGAAACTGCATTGCCATGTGTGAATGTAACTCACAGAGTAACACGTTTCTCTTCAGTGATCAGGGTGTTAACACAGTTTACTGGAAATCTGCAATTAGATACTTCATAGCGTAATGAAGCTTACGGTGACAAAGGAAATAGCCACAGAGGGAAACTAGAAAGAGGCTTTCTTTGAAACTTCTTGGTGATGTGTGAATTCATCTCACAGAGTTACACTTATGTTTCGTGGAGCAGTTTATTAACACTGTCTTTGAGGAAACTGAGAAGGGCTTCCTTGCATCGCTTTGAGGCCTACGCTGATAAAGGAAATTTCATCCGTTCAAAACGTGAAAGAAGCTTTCTGAGAAACTACTTTCTGATCTGTGATTTCATCTCACAGACTTATAACCCAGACTTCAGGAAGCAGTTTGCTAGCACTCTTTAGGTGGAATCTGGAAAGTGACATTTGGGAGCCCATAGGGCCCATGGTGAAAAAGGAAATATCCTCACAGAATAACTAGAGAGAAGCTTTCTGAGAGATTGCTTTCTGATGTGTGACTTCATCACACAGAGTTCCACCCTTCCCTTCTTGGAACAGTTTGCTAACACTGTTGTCGTGAATTCTGCACAGTGATATTTGGGAGCTCATTGAGGGCTATGGTGAAAAAGGAAATATACTCATATAATAACTGGAGAGAAGCTTTCTGAGAAACTGCATTGCCATGTGTGAATGCAACTCACAGAGTTACACGTTTCTCTTCAGTGATCATTGTGTTAACACAGTTTACTGGAAATCTGCAATTAAATACTTCATAGCGAAATGAAGCTTACGGTGACATAGGAAATATCCACAGAGGAAAACTAGAAAGCAGCTTTGTTTGAAACTTCTTGGTGATATGTGAATTCATCTCAGAGAGTTACACTTATGTTTCTCGGAGCAGTCTATTAACACTGTCTTTGAGGAACGTGAGAAGTGCTTCTTTGGATCGCATTGAGGCCTACGCTGATAAAGGAAATTTCATCCGTTAAAAACGTGAAAGAGACTTTCTGAGAAACTTCTTTCAGATCTGTGATTTCATCTCACAGACTTATAACCTAGACTTCAGGAAGCAGTTTGCTAGCACTCTTTAGGTGGAATCTGGAAAGTGACATTTGGGAGCCCTTACGGCCCATGGTGAAAAAGGAAATATCCTCACAGAATAACTAGAGAGAAGCTTTCTGTAAGATTGCTTTATGATGTGTGACTTCATCACACAGAGTTCCACCATTCCCTTCTAGGAACAGTTTGCTAACACTGTTGTCGTGGATTGTGGAAAGTGATATTTGGGAGCTCATTGAGGGGTACGGTGAAAAAGGAAATATCCTCACATAATAACTAGAGAGAAGCTTTCTGAGAAACTGCATTGCCATGTGTGAATGCAAATCATAGAGTTACACATTTTTCCTCAGTGATCAGTGTGTTAACACAGTTTACTGGAAGTCTGCCATTAGATACTTCATAGCGCAATGAAGCTTACGGTGACAAGAGAAATAGCCACAGAGGAAAACAAGAAAGAAGCTTTCGTAGAAACTTCTTGGTGATATGTGAATTCATCTCACAGAGTTACACTTATGATTCGTGGAGCAGTCCATTAACTCTGTCCTTGAGGAACCTGAGAAGTGCTTTTTTGGATCGTGTTGAGGCCAACGCTGATAAAGGAAATTTCATCCGTTCAAAACGTGAAAGAAGCTTTCTGAGAAACTACTTTCTGATCTGTGATTTCATCTCACAGACTTATAACACAGACTTCAGGAAGCAGTTTGCTAGCACTCTTTAGGTGGAATCTGGAAAGTGACATTTGGGAGCCCTTAGGGCCCATGGTGAAAAAGGAAATATCCTCACAGAATAACTAGAGAGAAGCTTTCTGAGAGATTGCTTTCTGATGTGTGACTTCATCACACAGAGTTCCTCCCTTCCCTTCGTGGAACAGTTTGTTAACACTGTTGTCGTGAATTCTGCAAAGTGATATTTGGGAGCTCATTGAGGGCTATGTTGGAAAAGGAAATATCCTCGCATAATAAGTAGAGAGAAGCTTTGTGAGAAAATGCATTGCCATGTGTGAATGCAACTCACAGAGTTACAGGTTTCTCTTCAGTGATCAGTGTGTTAACACAGTCTACTGGAAATCTGCAATTAGATACTTCATAGCGCAAAGAACCTTACGGTGATGAAGGAAATATCCACAGATGAAAACTAGAAAGAAGCTTTCTTAGAAACTTCATGGTGATGTGTGAATTCGTCTCACCGAGTTACACTTATGTTTCGTGGAGCAGTCTATTAACACTGTCTTTGAGGAACCTGAGAAGTGCTTCTTTGGATCGCATTGGGGCCTACGCTGATAAAGGAAATTTCATCCGTTCAAAACGTGAAAGAAGCTTTCTGAGAAATTACTTTCTGATCTGTGATTTCATATCACAGACTTATAACCCAGACTTCAGGAAGCAGTTTGCTAGCACTCTTTAGGTGGAATCTGGAAAGTGACATTTGGGAGCCCTTAGGGCCCATGGTGAAAAAGGAAATATCCTCACAGAATAACTAGAGAGAAGCTTTCTGAGAGATTGCTTTCTGATGTGTGACTTCATCACACAGAGTTCCACCCGTCCCTTCTTGGAACAGTTTGTTAACACTGTTGTCGTGAATTCTGCAAAGTGATATTTGGGAGCTCATTGAGGGCTATGGTGAAAAAGGAAATATCCTCACATAATAACTAGAGAGAATCTTTCTGAAAAACTGCATTGCCATGTGTGAATGCAACTCACAGAGTTACACGTTTCTCTTCAGTGATCAGTGTGTTAACACAGTTTTCTGGAAATCTGCAATTAGATACTTCATAGCGCAATGAAGCTAACGGTGACAAAGGAAATATCCACATAGGAAAACAAGAAAGAAGCTTTCTTAGAAACTTCTTGGTGATGTGTGAATTCATCTCACAGAGTTACGCTTATGTTTCATGGAGCAGTCTATTAACACTCTCTTTGAGGAACCTGAGAAGTGCTTCTTTGGATGGCATTGAGGCCTACGCTGATAAAGGAAATTTCATCCGTTCAAAACGTGAAGGAAGCTTTCTGAGAAACTTCTTTCTGATCTGTGATTTCATCTCACAGACTTATAACCTAGACTTCAGGAAGCAGTTTGCTAGCACTCTTTAGGTGGAATCTGGAAAGTGACATTTGGGATTCCATAGGGCCCATGGTGAAAAAGGAAATATCCTCACAGAATAACTAGACAGAATCTTTCTGAGAGATTGCTTTCTGATGTGTGACTTCATCAAACAGAGTTCCACCCTTCCCTTCTTGGAACAGTTTGCTAACACTGTTGTCGTGGTTTGTGCAAAGTGATATTTGGGAGGTCACTGAGGGCTACGGTGAAAAAGGAAATATCCTCACATAATAACTAGAGAGAAGCTTTCTGAGAAACTGCATTGCCATGTGTGAATGCAACTCACAGACTTACGCGTTTCTCATCACTGATCAGTGTGTTAACACAGTTTACTGGAAGTCTGCAATTAGATACTTCATAGCGCAATGAAGCCTTTGGATGACAAAGGATATATCCACAGAGGAAAACTAGAAAGAAGCTGTCGTAGAAACTTCTTGGGGATGTGTGAATTCATCTCACAGAGTTACACTTATGTTTCGTGGAGCAGTCCATTAACACTGTCTTTGAGGATCCTGAGAAGTGCTTCTTTGGATGGCATTGAGGCCAACGCTGATAAAGGAAATTTCGTCCGTTCAAAACGTGAAAGAAACTTTCTGAGAAACTTCTTTCTGATCTGTGATTTCGTCTCACAGACTTATAACTTAGACTTCAGGAAGCAGTTTGCTCACTCTCTTTTCGTGGAATCTGGAAAGTGATATTTTGGATCCCATAGGGGCCCATGGTGAGATAGGAAATATCCTCACAGAATAATTAGAGAGAAGCTTTCTGAGATATTGCTTTCTGATGTGTGACTTCATCACACAGAATTCCACCGTTCCCTTCTAGGAACAGTTTGCTAACACTGTTGTCGTGGATTGTGCAAAGTGATATTTGGGAACTCTTTGAGGGCTATGGTGAAAAAGGAAATATCCTCACATAATAACTAGGAGAGACTTTCCTAGAAACTTCTTGGTGATGTGTGAATTCATCTCTCAGAGTTACACTTATGTTTCGTGGAGCAGTCTATTAACACTTTCCTTTGGAAAATGAGAAGTGAATCTTTGGATCGCATTGCGGCCTACGCTGATAAAGGAAATTTCATCCGTTCAAAACGTGAAAGAAGCTTTCTGAGAAACTTCTTTCTGATCTGTGATTTCGTCTCACAGACTTATAACTTAGATTTCAGGAAGCAGTTTGCTAACACTGTTTTCGTGGAATCTGGAAAGTGATATTTGGGCGCCCATAGGGGCCCATGGAGAAAAAGGAAATATCCTCACAGAATAACTAGAGAGAAGCTTTCTGTGAAATTGCTTTCTGATGTGTGACTTCATCACACAGAAATCCACCCTTCCCTTCTTCGAACGGTTTGCTAACACTTTTGTCGTGGACTCTGCATAGTGATATTTAGGAGATCATTGAGGGCTATGGTGAAAAAGGAAATATCCTCAAATAATAACTAGAGAGAAGCTTTCTGAGAAACTGCATTGCCATATGTCAATGCAACTCACAGAGTTACACGTTTCTCTTCAGTGATCAGTGTGTTAACACAGTTTACTGGAAATCTGCAACTAGATACTTCATAGCGCAATGAAGCTTACGGTGACATAGGAAATATCCACAGAGGAAAACTAGAAAGAAGCTTTCTTTGAAACTTCCTGGTGATGTGTGAATTCATCTCACAGAGTTACACTTATGTTTCGTGGAGCCGTCTATTAACACTGTCTTTGAGGAACCTGAGAAGTGCTTCTTTGGATCGCATTGAGGCCTACGCTGATAAAGGAAATTTCATCCGTTCAAAACGTGAAAGAAACTTTCTGAGAAACTTCTTTCTGGTCTGTGATTTCATCTCACAGACTTATAGCTTAGACTTCAAGAAGCAGTTTCCCATCACTCTTTTCGTGGAATCTGGAAAGTGATATTAGGGAGCCCGTAGGGGCCCATAGTGAAAAAGGAAATATCCTCCCAGAATCACTAGAGAGAAGCTTTCTGAGAGATTGCTTTCTGATGTGTGACTTCATCACACAGAGTTCCACCCTTCCCTTCTTGGAACAGTTTGCTAACACTGTTGTCGTGAATTCTGCAAAGTGATATTTTGGAGCTCATTGAGGGCTATGTTGAAAAAGGGAATATCCTCACATAGTAACTTGAGAGAAGCTTTCTGAGAAACTTCTTTCGGATCTGTGATTTCATCTCATAGACTTATAACCTAAACTTCACGAAGCTGTTTGATAACACTCTTTTCGTGGAATCTGGAAAGTGATATTTGGGAGCCTATCGGGGCCCATGGTGCAAAAGGAAATATCCTCACAGAATTACAAGAGAGAAGCTTTCTCAGAGATTGCCTTCTGATGTGTGACTTCATCACACAGAATTCCACCATTCCCTTCTAGGAACAGTTTGCTAACGCTGTTGTCGTGGATTATGCAAAGTGATATTTGGGAGCTCTTTGAGGTCTATGGTGAAAAAGGAAATTTCCTCACATAATAACTAGAGAGAAGCTTTCTGAGAAACTTCTTTCTGACGTGTGATTTCATCTCACAGACTTATAACCTAGACTTCAGGAAGCAGTTTGCAAACACTCTTTTCGTGGATTCTGGAAAGTGATATTTGGTAGCCTATCAGGGCCCATGGTGCAAAGGCAAATATCCTCCCAGAATTACTAGAGAGAAGCTTTCTGAGAGATTGCTTTCTGATGTGTGACTTCATCACACAGAGTTCCAGCATTCCCTTCTAGGAACTGTTTGCTAACACTGTTGTCGTGGGTTGTGCAAAGTGATATTTGGGGGCTCATTGAGGGCTATGGTGAAAAAGGAAATTTCCTCACATAATAACTCGGGAGAAGCTTTCTGAGAAACTGCATTGCCATGTGTGAATGCAACTGAGAGTGTTACACGTTTCTCTTCATTGATCAGTGTGTTAACACAGTTTACTGGAAATTTGCAATTAGATACTTCATAGCGCAATGAAGCTTGCGGTGACAAAGGAAATATCCATAAACGAAAACTAGAAAGAAGCTTTCTTAGAAACTTCTTGGTTATGTGTGAATTCATGTCACAGAGTTACATTTATGTTTCTTGGAGGCGTCCATTAACACTGTCTTTGAGGAACCTGAGAAGTGCTTCTCTGGATCGCTTTGAGGCCAACGCTGATGAAGGAAATTTCATCCATTGAAAACGTGAAAGAAGCTTTCTGAGAGATTGCCTTGTTTTGTGTGACTTCATCAGACAGAATTCCACCATTCCCTTCTAGGAACAGTTTGCTAACACTGTTGTCGTGGATTGTGCAAAGTGATATTTGGGAGCTCATAAAGGGCTACGGTGAAAAAGGAAATATCCTCACATAATAACTAGAGAGAAGCTTTCTGAGAAACTTCTTTCTGATCTGTTATTTCATCTCACAGACTTATAACCTAGACTTCAGGAAGAAGTTTGCTAGCACTCTTTAGGTGGAATCTGGAAAGTGACATTTGGGAGCCCATAGGGGCCCATGGTGAAAAAGGAAATATCCTCACAGAATAAGTAGAGAGAAGCTTTCTGAGAGATTGCTTTCTGATGTGTGACTTCATCACACAGAGTTCCACACTTCAATTCTTGGAACAGTTTGCTAACACTGTTATCGTGGATTCTGCAAAGTGATATTTGGGAGCTCTTTGAGGGCTATGGTGAAAAAGGAAATATCCTCACATAATAACTAGAGAGAAGCTTTCTGAGAAACTGCATTGCCATGTGTCAATGCAACTCACAGAGTTACACGTTTCTCTTCAGTGATCAGTGTGTTAACACAGTTTACTGGAAATCTGCAATTAGATACTTCATAGCGCAATGAAGCCTACGGTGACAAAGGATATATCCACAGAGGAAAACTAGAAAGAAGCTGTCGTAGAAACTTCTTGGCGATGTGTGAATTCATCTCACAGAGTTACACTTATGTTTCTTGGAGCAGTCCATTAACACTGTCTTTGAGGATCCTGAGAAGTGCTTCTTTGGATGGCATTGAGGCCAACGCTGATAAAGCAAATTTCATCCGTTCAAAACGTGAAAGAAGCTTTCTGAGCAACTTCTTTCTGATCAGTGATTTCGTCTCACAGACTTATAACTTAGACTTCAGGAAGCAGTTTGCTCACTCTCTTTTCGTTGAATCTGGAAAGTGATATTTTGGATCCCATAGGGGCCCATGGTGAGAAAGGAAATATCCTCACAGAATAATTAGAGAGAAGCTTTCTGAGAGATTGCTTTCTGATGTGTGACTTCATCATACAGAGTTCCACCCTTCCGTTGTTGGAACAGTTTGCTAACACTGTTGTCGTACATTCTGCAAAGTGATAATTGGGAGCTCATTGAGGGCTATGGTGAAAAAGGAAATATCCTCACATAATAACTAAAGAGAAGCTTTCTGAGAGATTGCTTTCTGATGTGTGACTTCATCATACTGAGTTCCACCATTCCCTTCTAGGAACAGTTTGCTAACACTGTTGTCGTGGATTGTGCAAATTGATATTTGGGAGCTCATTGAGGGCTATGGTGAAAAAGGAAATAACCTCACATAATAACTAGAGAGAAGCTTTCTGGGAAACTTCTTTCTGTACTGTGATTTCATTTCACAGACTTATAACTGAGATTTCAGGAACTGTTTGCTAACACTCTTTTCGTGGAATCTGGAAAGTGATATTTGGAAGCCCATAGGGGCCCCTGGTGCGAAAGGAATTATCCTCACAAGTGACTAGAGAGAAGCTTTCTGAGAGATTGCTTTCTGCTGTGTGACTTCATCACACAGAGTTCCACCCTTCCCTTCTTGGAACAGTTTGCTAACACCGTGGTCGTACATTCTGCAAAGTGATAATTGGGAGCTCATTGAGGGCTATGGTGAAAAAGGAAATATCCTCACATAATAACTAAAGAGGAGCTTTCTGAGAAACAGCATTGCCATGTGTGAATGCAACTCACAGAGTTACACGTTTCTCTTCAGTGATCAGTTTGTTAACACAGTTTTCTAGAAATCTGCAATTAGATACTTCATAGCACAATGAACCTTCCGGTGACAAAGGAAATATCCACAGATGAAAACTAGAAAGAAGCTTTCTTAGAAACTTCTTGGTGATGTGTGACTTCATCTCACAGAGTTGCACTTATGTTTCGTGGAGCAGTTCATTAACACTGTCTTTGAGGAACCTGAGAAGGGCTTCCTTGGATCGCTTTGAGGCCTACGCTGATAAAGGAAATTTCATCCGTTCAAAACGTGAAAGAAGCTTTCTGAGAAACTTCTTTCTGTTCTGTGAGTTCATCTCACAGACTTATAACTGAGACTTCAGGAAGCAGTTTGCTACCACTCTTTTCGTGGAATCTGGAAAGTGATATTTGGGAGCCCATAAGGGCCCATGGTCAAAAAGGAAATATCCTCACAGAATAACTAGAGAGAAGCTTTCTGAGAGATTGCTTTCTGATGTGTGACTTCATCACAAAGAGTTCCACACTTCCCTTCTTGGAACAGTTTGCTAACGCTGTTGTCGTGCATTCTGCAAAGTGATATTTGGGATATCATTGAAGGCTATGGTGGAAAAGGAGAAATCCTCCGATCAAAACTGGAAGGAAACCTTCCGAGAAACTGCATTGCCATGTGTGAATGCACGTCACAGAATTACTCGTTTCTCCTCTGTGATCAATTTGCTAACCCACTTTTCTTGTAATCTGCCATGGAATACTTCTTAGCGCTATGCAGCTGACGGTGACGAAGCAAATATCCTCAGATCAAATTCTTATAGAAGCTTTCTGAGAAATTGCTTTCTTATGTGTTATTTCATCACTCAGAGTTACAACACTATTTGTTGGAGCCGTTCCCTAGGACAGTTTCCCTGGATTCTGAGAAGTGATATTTCGAATGGGTTTGTGGGGTAGAAGTACAAAGGAAATATCCTCCGAGAGAAAGCGGAATGAAACTTTCTGAGAAACGGCTTTGTGCTGTGTGAATTCATTTCACAGTGTTACACCACCCTCTGTTGGGGGAGTTTGCTAGCACTCATTTTGTGGAACCTCAGAAGTGATGTCTTGGATATCGTTGAATCCCATGGTGGATAAGGAAGTATCCTCAGACAAACGTGCAGAGAAGCCTTCTGAGAAACTTCTTTGTTGTGGGTGAACTCAGCCCACAGAGTACCATCATTGTTTTCACTGAGAAACTTGCTAGCAGAGTTTTCGCAGAATGTGCAATAGGACACACGGTGGCGCTCCGAGACCACAAATAACTTCATCTTAAGCAAGAAAGAAGCTTTCTGAGAAACCGCTTTGGGATGTGTGAATTCAACCCACTGAATTACCCCTGTATTTCGTGGGGCCGTTGCCTAGCCCTGTTTGTGTGGAATCTAAGAACTGATATTTCGGATCCCTTTGAAGAAAATGGGGACAAAGGAAATATCCTCCGGCAGAAATGAGAAAGAAGCTTGCTGAGAAACTTCTTTGTGATCTCTGAATTCAGCTCACAGAGTTACAGCTTAGTCCTCAGGAAGCAGTTTGCTAACACTCTTTTCGTGGAATCTGCGAAGTGATATTTGGGAGCCCATAGGGGCCCATGGTGAAAAAGGAAATATCCTCACATAATAACTAGAGAGAAGCTTTCTGAGAAACTGCATTGCCATGACTGAATGCAACTCACAGAGTTACACGTTTCTCTTCAGTGATCAGTTTGTTAACACAGTTTTCTGGAAATCTGCCATTAGATACTTCATAGCGCAATGAAGCTTATGGTGACAAAGGAAACATCCTCAGATGAAAACTGGAAGGAAGCTTTTTTAGAAACTTCTTGGTGATGTGTGAATTCATCTCACAGAGTTACACTTACGTTTCCTGGAACACTCCATTAACACTGTCTTTGAGGAACCTGAGAAGGGCTATTATGGATCGCATTGAGGCCTACGCTGATAAAGGAAATATCATCAGTTCAAACCGTGAAAGAAGCTTTCTGAGAAACTTCTTTGTGATCTGTGAATTCATCCCACAGAGTTACAGCCTAGACCTCAGGAAGTAGGTAGCTAACACTCCTTTCGTGGAATCTGCAAAGTGATATTTGGGAGCCCTTTGGGGCCCATTGTGAAAAAGGAAATATCCTCAGATAATAAGTAGAGAGAAGCTTTCTGAGAGATTGCTTTTTGATGTGTGACTTCATCACACAGATTTCCACCCTTCCCTTCTTGGAACAGTTTGCTAACTGTGTTGTGTTGTGTTCAGCAGAGTGATATTTGGGAGCTCATTGAGGGCTATGGTGAAAAAGGAAATGTGCTCAGATCAAAACTGGAAAGAAGCCTTCTGAGAAATTGCATTGCGATATGTGAATGCAGCTCACAGAATTAGACGTTTTTCTTCTGTGATCAGTTTGCTAACTAAGCTTTCTGGAAATCGGCAATGCGATACTTCATAGCGCAATGAACCTTACGGTGACAAAGGAAATATCCTCAGATGAAAACTAGAAAGAAGCTTTCTTAGAAACTTCTTGGTGATGTGTGAATTCATCTCACAGAGTTACACTTATATTTCGTGGAGCAGTCCATTAACACTGTCTTTGAGGAACCTGAGAAGTGCTTCTTTGGATCGCATTGAGGCCTACGCTGATAAAGGAAATTTCATCAGTTCAAAACGTGAAAGAAGCTTTCTGGGAAACTTCTTTCTGATCAGTGAGCTCATCTCACAGACTTACAGCTTAGACCTCAGGAAGCAGTTTGCTAACAGTCTTTTCATGGAAACTGCAAAGTGATATTTGGGAGCCCATAGTGGCCCATAGTGAAAAAGGAAATGTCCTCATATAATAAGTAGGGAGATGCTTTCTGAGAGATTGCTATCTTCCGTGTGACTTCATCACACAGATTTCCACCCTTCCCTTCCTTCATTTCACTGTGTTAGACCACCCTTTTTTGGGGAGTTTGCTAGCACTCATTTTGTGGAAAATCTGAAGTGATGTCTTGGATATCGTTGAATCCATGGTGGATAAGGAATTATCCTCAGACAAACGTGCAGAGAAGCCTTCTCAGAAACTTGGTTGTTGTGGGTGAACTGAGCACACAGAGTTCCATCATTGTTTTCACTGAGAAGCTCGCAGAGTTTTCGCAGAATCTGCAAAACGACACACGGTGGCGCTCCGAGACCACAAATAACTTCATCTTAGAAAAGAAAGAAGCATTCTGAGAAACCGCTTTGGGATGTGTGGATTCAACCCACTGAGTTACACCAGTATTCCGTGGGGCCGTTGCCTAGACCTCTTAGTGTGGAATCTGAGAACTGATATTTCGAATCCCTTTGAAGAAAATGGGGCGAAAGGAAATATCCCCGGATAAACAGGAGAAAGAAGCTTTCTGAGAAACTTCTTTGTGATCTGTGAATCCAGCTCACAGAGTTACAACTTAGTCCTCAGGAAGCAGTTTGCGAACACTGTTGTCGTGGCTTCTGCAAAGTGATATTTGGGAGCCCATAGGGGCCCATGGTGAAAAAGGAAATATCCTCACATAATAACTAGAGAGAGACTTTTTGAGAGATTGCTTTCTGATGTGTGACTTCATCACACAGAGTTCCACCCTTCCCTTCTTGAAACAGTTTGCTAACACTGTTGTCGTGGATTCTGCAAAGTGATATTTGGGAGCCCGTAGGGGCCCATGGTGAAAAAGGAAATATCCTCACATAATAACTAGAGAGAACCTTTCTGAGAAACTGCATTGCCATGACTGAATGCAACTCACAAAGTTACACGTTTCTCTTCAGTGATCAGTTTGCTAACTACGTTTTCTGGAAATCGGCAATGCGATATTCTTAGCGCAATGAATCTTAGGGTGACAAAGGAAATATCCTCAGATGAAAACTAGAAAGAAGCTTTCTTAGAAACTTCTTGGTGAAGTGTGAATTCATCTCACAGAGTTACACTTAGGTTTCGTGGAGCAGTCCATTTACACTGTCTTTGAGGAACCTGAGGGGGGCTTCTTTGGATCGCATTGAGGCCTAGGCTGATAAAGGAAATTTCACCCGTTCAAAACGTGAAAAAAGCTTTCTGGGAAACTTCTTTCTGATCAGTGAATTCATCTAACAGACTTACAACTTAGATCTCAGGAAGCAGTTTGCTAACACTCTTTTCGTGGAAACTGCAAAGTGATATTTGCGAGCCCATAGGGGCCCAGGGTGAAAAAGGAAATATCCTCACATAATAACTAGATAGAAGGTTTCTGAGAGATTGCTTTCTGATGTGTGACTTCATCACACAGAGTTCCACCCTTACCTTCTTGGAACAGTTTGCTAACACTGTTGTCGTGGATTCTGCAAAGTGATATTTGGGAGCTCATTTAGGGCTATGGTGAAATAGAAAATATCCTCACATAATAACTAGAGAGAAGCTTTCTGAGACATTGCTTTGTGATGTGTGACTTCATCACAGAGAGTTCCACCCTTCCCTTCTTGGAACAGTTTGCTAACACTGTTGTCGTGGATTCTGCAAAGAGATATTTGGGAGCTCATTGAGGGCTATGGTGAAAAAGGAAATACCCTCACATAATAACTAGAGAGAAGCTTTCTGAGAAACTGCATTGCCATGTGTGAATGCAACTCACAGAGTTGCACGTTTCTCTTCAGTGATCAGTTTGTTAACACAGTTTTCTGGAAATCTGCATTTAGATACTTCATAGCGCAATGAACCTTACGGTGGCAATGGAAATATTCTCAGATGAAAACTAGAAAGAAGCTTTCTTAGAAACTTGTTGGTGATCTGTGAATTCATCTCACAGAGTTACACTTACGTTTGCTGGAACAGTCCACTAACACTGTCTTTGAGGAACCTGAGAAGGGCTATTATGGATCGCATTGAGGCCTACGCTGATAAAGGAAATATCATCAGTTCAAACCGTGAAAGAAGCTTTCTGGGAAACTTCTCTGTGATCTGTGAATTCATCCCACAGAGTTACAGCTTAGACCTCAGGAAGTTGGTAGGTAACACTCTTTTCGTGGAATCTGCAAAGTGAAATTTAGGAGCCCTTTGGGGCCCATTGTGAAAAAGGAAATATCCTCAGATAATAAGTAGAGTGAAGCTTTCTGAGAGATTGCTTTCCTCTGTGTGAGTTGATCACACAGAGTCCCACCCTTCCCACCTTGGAACAGTTTTCTAACTGTGTTGTGTTGTGTTCAGCAGAGTGATATTTGGGAGCTCATTGAGGGCTATGGTGAAAAAGGAAATATCCTCAGATCAAAACTGGAAAGAATCCTTCTGAGAAATTGCATTGCGATGTGTGAATGCAGCTCACAGAGTTAGACGTTTTTCTTCAGTGATCAGTTTGCTAACTAAGTTTTCTGGAAATCGGCAATGCGATACTTCTTAGCGCAATGAACCTTATGGTGACAAAGGAAATATCCTCAGATGAAAACTAGAAAGAAGCTTTCTTAGAAACTTCTTGGTGATGTGTGAATTCATCTCACAGAGTTACACTTATATTTCGTGGAGTAGTCCATTAACACTGTCTTTGAGGAATCTGAGAAGGGCTTCTTTGGATCGCATTGAGGCCTACGCTGAAAAAGGAAATTTCATCAGTTCAAAACGTGAAAGAAGCTTTCTGGGAAACTTCTTTCTGATCAGTGAGTTCATCTCACAGACTTACAACTTACACCTCAGGAAGCAGTTTACTAACACTCTTATCGTGGAAACTGCAAAGTGATATTTGGAGCACATAGGGGCCCATGGTGAAAAAGGAATTATTCACAGAATAACTAGAGAGAAGCTCTCTGAGAGATTGCTTTCTGATGTGTGACTTCATCACACAGAGTTCCACCCTTCCCTTCTTGGAACACTTTGCTAACTCTGTTGTCGTGAATTCTGCAAAGTGATATTTGGGAGCTCATTGAGGGCTATGGTGAAAAACGAAATATCCTCACATAATAACTAGAGAGAAGGTTTCTGAGAAACTGCATTGCCATGTGTGAATGCAACTCTCAGAGTTACACCTTTCTCTTCAGTGATCAGTTTGTTAACACAGTTTTCTGGAAATCTGCAATAAGATACTTCATAGCGCAATGAACCTTACGGTGGCAAAGGAAATATCCTCAGATGGAAACAAGAGAGAAGCTTTCTTAGAAACTTCTTGATGATGTGTGAATTCATCTCACAGAGTTACACTTATGTTTCGTGGAGCAGTCCATTAACACTGTCTTTGAGGAACCTGAGAAGGGCTACTTTGGATCGCATTGAGGCGTACACTGAGAAAGGAAATTTCATCATTTCAAAACGTGAAAGAAGCTTTCTGGGAAACTTCTTTCTGATCAGTGAGTTCATCTCACAGACTTACAACTTGGACCGCAGGAAGCAGTTTGCTAACACTCTTTTCATGGAAACTGCAAAGTGATATTTGGGAGCCCATAGTGGCCCATGGTGAAAAAGGAAATATCCACAGATAATAAGTAGAGAGAAGCTTTCTGAGACATTGCTTTCTTCCGTGTGACTTCATTGCACATAGTTCCACCCTTCCCTTCCTTCATTTCACAGTGTTAGACCACCCTTTCTTGGGGAGTTTGCTAGCACTCATTTTGTGGAAAATCTGAAGTGATGTCTTGGATATCGTTGAATCCCATGGTGGATGAGGAATTATCCTCAGACAAACGTGCAGAGAAGACTTCTCAGAAACTTGGTTATTGTGGGTGAACTGAGTACACACGACAACAGTGTTAGCAAACTGTTCCTAGAAGGGAATGGTGGAACTCTGTGTGATGAAGTCACACATCAGAAAGCAATCTCTCGGAAAGCTTCTCTCTAGTTATTCTGTGAGGATATTTCCTTTTTCACCATGGGCCCCTAAGGGCTCCCAAATGTCACTTTCCAGATTCCACCTAAAGAGTGCTGGCAAACTGCTTCCTGAATTCTAGGTTATAAGTCTGGAGATGAAATCACAGATCAGAAAGAAGTTTCTCAGAAAGCTTCTTTCACGTTTTGAACGGATGAAATTTCCTTTATCAGCGTAGGCCTCAAAGCGATCCAAAGAAACACTTCTCAGGTTCCGCAAAGACAGTGTTAATAGACTGCTCCACGAAACAAAAATGTAACTCTTTGAGATGAATTCACACATCACCAAGCAGTTTCTAAGAAAGCTTCTTTCTAGTTTTCATCTGTGGATATTTCCTTTGTCACCGTAAGGTTCAGTGTGCTATGAAGTATCCAATTGCAGATTTAAAGTAAACTGTCTTAACACACTGATCAGTGAAGAGAAACGTGTAACTCTGTGAGTTGCATTCACACATGCCAATGCAGTTTCTCAGAAAGCTTCTCTCTAGTTATTATGTGAGGATATTTCCTTTTTCACCATAGCCCTCAATGAGCTCCCAAATATCACTTTGCACAATCCACGACAACAGTGTTAGCAAACTGTTCCAAGAAGGGAAGGGTGGAACTCTGTGTGATGAAGTCACACATCAGAAAACAATCTCTCGGAAAGCTTCTCTCTAGTTATTCTGTGAGGATATTTCCTTTTTCACCATGGGCCCTATGGGCTCCCAAATGTCACTTTCCAGATTCCACCTAAAGAGTGCTAGCAAACTGCTTCCTGAAGTCTAAGTTATAAGTCTGTGAGACGAAATCACAGAGCAGAAAGAAGGTTCTCAGAAAGTTTTTTTCACGTTTGGAAGGGATGAAATTTCCTTTATCAGCGTAGGCCTCAATGCGATCCAAAGAATCACTTCTCAGGTTCCTCAAAGACAGTGTTAATGGACTGCTCCATGAAACATAAGTGTAACACTGTGAGATGAATTCACACATCACGAAGAAGTTTCTAAGAAAGCTTCTTTCTAATTTTCATCTGTGGATATTTCCTTTGAGACCGTAAGCTTCACTGCGCTATGAAGTATCTAATTGCAGATTTCCAGGAAACTGTGTTAACACACTGATCACTGAAGAGAAACGTGTAACTCTGTGAGTTGCATTGACACATGGCAATGCAGTTTCTCAGAAAGCTTCTCTCTAGTTATTATGTGAGGATATTTCCTTTTTCACCATAGCCCTCAATGAGCTCCCAAATATCACTTTGCAGAATCCACGACAACAGTGTTAGCAAAGTCTTCCAAGAAGGGAAGGGTGGAACTCTGTATGATGAAGTCACACATCAGAAAGCAATCTCTCAGAAAGCTTCTCTCTAGTTATTCTGTGAGGATATTTCCTTTTGCACCATGGGCCCCGATAGGCTCCCAAATATCACTTTCCAGATTCCACGAAAAGATTGTCAGTAAACTGCTTCCTGAAGTCTCAGTTATAAGTCTGTGAGATGAACTCACAGATCAGAAAGAAGTTTCTCAGAAAGGTTCTCTCTAGTTATTATGTGAGGATATTTCCTTTTTCACCATAGCGCTCAAAGAGCTCCCAAATATCTCTTTGCAGAATCCACGACAACAGTGTTAGCAAACTGTTCCTAGAAGGGAAATGTGGAACTCTGTGTGATGAAGTGACACATCTGAAAGCAATCTCTCAGAAAGCTTCTCTATAGTTATTCTGTGAGGATATTTCCTTTTTCACCATTGGCCCATATGGGCTCCCAAATATCACATTCCAGATTTCACGACAAGAGTGTTAGCAACCTGCTTCCTGACATCTAAGATATAAGTCTGTGAGACGTAATCACAGATCAGAAAGAAGTTTCTCAGAAAGCTTCTTTCACGTTTTGAACGGATGAAATTTCCTTTATCAGCGTAGGCCTCAATGCGATCCAAAGAAGCACTTCTCAGGTTCCTCAAAGACAGTGTTAATAGACTGCTCCACAAAACATAAGTGTAACTCTGTGAGATGAATTCACACATCACCAAGAATTTTCTAAGAATGCTTCTTTCTAGTTTTCATCTGTGGATATTTCCTTCGCCACGGTAAGTTTCATTGCGCCATGAATTATCTAATTGCAGATTTCCAGTAAACTTTGTTAACACACTGATCACTGAAGAGAAACGTGTAACTCTGTGAGTTGCAATCACATATGGCAATTCACACATGGGAATGTTATAACTCTGTGTGATGAAGTCACACATTAGAAAACAATCTCTCTGAAAGCTTCTCTCTAGTTGTCCTGTGAGGATATTTCCTTTTTCACCGTAGCCCTCAGTGAGCTCCCAAATATCACTTTGCACAATCCACGACAACAGTGTTTGCAAACTGTGCCTAGAAGGGAATGGTGGAACTCTGTGTGATGAAGTCACACATCAGAAAGCAGTCTCTCAGAAAGCTTCTCTCTAGTTATTCTGTGAGGATATTTCCTTTTTCACCATGGGCAACTATGGGCTCCCAAATGTAACTTTCCAGATTCCACGAAAAGAGTGTTAGCAAACTGCTTCCTGAAGTCTAAGTTATAAGTCTGTGAGATGAACTCACAGATGAGAAAGAAGTGCATCAGAAAGCTTCTTTCACGTTTGAACGGATGAAATTTCCTTTATCAGCGTAGGCCTCAATGCGATCCAAAGAAGCCCTTCTCAGGTTCCTCAAAGACAGTGTTAATGGACTGCTCCACGAAACATAAGTGTAACTCTGTTAGATGAATTCACACTTCACCAAGAAGTTTCTAAGAAAACTTCTTTCTAGTTTTCATCTGTGGATATTTCCTTAGTCACCGTAAGGTTCATTGTGCTATGAAGTATCTAATTCCAGATTTCCAGTAAACTGTGTTAACAAACTGATCACTGAAGAGAAACGTGTAACTCTGTGAGTTGCATTCACACATGGCAATGCAGTTTCTCAGAAAGCTTCTCTCTAGTTATTATGTGAGGATATTTCCTTTTTCTCCATAGCCCTCAATGAGCTCCCAAATATCACGTTGCAGAATCTACGAGAACAATGTTAGCAATCTTTTCCAAGAAGGGAAGGGTGGAACTCTGTGTGATGAAGTCACACATCAGAAAGCAATCTCTCAGAAAACTTCTCTCTAGTTTTTCTCTGAGGATATTTCCTTTTTCTCCATGGGCCCCTATGGGCTCCCAAATATCACTTTCCAGATTCCACGAAAAGAGTGTTAGCAAACTGCTTCCTGAAGTCTAAGTTATAAGTCTGTGAGATGAACTCACAGATGAGAAAGAAGTGCATCATAAAGCTTCTTTCACGTTTTGAACGGATGAAATTTCCTTTATCAGCGTAGGCCTCAATGCGATCCAAAGAAGCCCTTCTCAGGTTCCTCAAAGACAGTGTTAATGGACTGCACCACGAAACATAAGTGTAACTCTGTGAGATGAATTCACACATCAGCAAGAAGTTTCTAAGAAAGCTTCTTTCTAGTTTTCATCTGTGGATATTTCCTTTGTCACCGTAAGGTTCATTGCGCTATGATGTATCTCATTGCAGATTTCCAGAAAACTGTGTTAACAAACTGATCACTGAAGAGAAACGTGTAACTCTGTGAGTTGCATTCACACATGGCAATGCCATGTGGGATCACTTCTGAGATCCCACAAAATGAGTGCTAGCAAACTCCCCCTAGGAACGTTGGTTTACCATTGTGAAATGAATTCACACATCACAAAGCAGTTTCTCAGAAAGCTTCATTCTACTTTTTCTCGCAGGATATTTCCTTTGTCCATCTATTCTTCAAAGCCGTCTGAAGTATCACTTATCGGAATCCAGGGAAAAAGTCCTAGGAATCGGCTCTAACAAATACTGGTGTAACTCTGAGAGATGAAGTCGCACATGAGAAAGCAATTTCTCAGAAAGTTTGTTACAGTTTTTCATCTGAGGATATTTCCTTTGTCACCGTAAGCTTCATTGCGCTAAGAATTATCTCATTGCAAAAATTTTCTCCCATTCTGTAGGTTGCCTGTTCACTCTGATGGTAGTTTCTTTTGCTGTGCAAAAGCTCTTTAGTTTAATTAGATCCCATTTGTCAATTTTGGCTTTTGCTGCCGTTGCTTTTGGTGTTTTAGACATGAAGTCCTTGCCCATGCCTATGTCCTGAATGGTACTACCTAGATTTTCTTCTAGGGTTTTTATGGTATTAGGTCTAACATTTAAGTCTCTAATCCATCTTGAATTAATCTTTGTATAAGGGGTAAGGAAAGGATCCAGTTTCAGCTTTCTACTTATGGCTAGCCAATTTTACCAGCACCATTTATTAAATAGGGAATCCTTTCCCCATTTCTTGTTTCTCTCAGGTTTGTCAAAGATCAGATGGCTGTAGAAGTGCGGTATTATTTCTGAGGACTCATCTGACAAAGGGCTAATATCCAGAATCTACAAAGAACTCAAACAAATATACGAGAAGAAAACAAACAACCCCATCAAAAAGTGGGGAAAGGATATGAACAGACATTTCTCAAAAGAAGACATTCATACAGCCAACAGACACATGAAAAAATGCTCATCATCACTCGCCATCAGAGAAATGCAAATCAAAACCACAATGAGATACCATCTCACACCAGTTAGAATGGCAATCATTAAGAAGTCAGGAAACAACAGGTGTTGGAGAGGATGTGGAGAAATAGGAACACTTTTACACTGTTGGTGGGATTGTAAACTAGTTCAACCATTATGGAAAACAGTATGGCAATTCCTCAAGGATCTAGAACTAGATGTACCATATGACCCAGCCATCCCACTACTGGGTATATACCCAAAGGATTATAAATTATTCTACTGCAAAGACACATGTACACATATGTTTATTGCAGCACTATTCACAATAGCAAAGACTTGGAATCAACCCAAATGTCCATCTGTGACAGACTGGATTAAGAAAATGTGGCACATATACACCATGGAATACTATGCAGGCATAAAAAAGGATGCGTTTGCGTCCTTTGTAGGGACATGGATGCAGCTGGAAACCATCATTCTTAGCAAACTATCACAAGAACAGAAAACCAAACACCGCATGTTCTCACTCATAGGTGGGAACTGAACAATGAGATCACTTGGACTCGGGAAGGGGAACATCACGCACTGGGGCCTATCATGGGGAGGGGGGAGGTGGGAGGAGGGAGGGATTGCACTGGGGAGTTATACATGATATAAATGATGAATTGATGGGTGCTGACGAGTTGATGGGTGCAGCACACCAACATGGTATAAGTATACATATGTAACAAACCTGCACGTTATGCACATGTACCCTAGAACTTAAAGTATAATAAAAAATAAAAAAATAAGAATAAAATAAAATAAAAAAATAAAAAAATTTAAAAAAAATTATCCTATTGCAGATTTCCAGAAAACTGTGTTAGCAAAGTGATCACTGAAGAGAAACGTGTAACTCTGTGAGTTGCATTCATACATCGAAGTGCATTTTCCCAGAAGACTTCTTTCCAGTTTTTATCTGAGAATATTTCCTTTTTCACCATAGCCCTCAATGAGCTCCCAAATATCACTTTGCAGAATCCACGACAACAATGTCGGCAAACTGTTCCAAGTAGGGCAGGGTGGAACTCTGTGTGATGAAGTCACACATCAGAAAGCAATCTCTGAGAAATATTTTCTCTTGTTATTAACTGAGGATACTTCCTTTTTCATCATGGCCCCAATGGGCTCCCAAATATCACCTTGCAGATTCCACAAAAAGAGAGTTAGCAAACTACTTCCTGAGGTCTAAGCTGTAACTCTGAGAGATGAATTCACAGTTCACAAAGAAGTTTCTCAGACAGCTTCTTTCACGTTTTGAACTGATAATATTTACTTTCTCTGCGTAGGCCTCAATGCGATCCAAAGAAGCCCTTCTCAGGTTCCTCACAGTCACTGTTAATGGACTGCTGCATGAATCATAAGTGTAACTCTGTGAGTTGAATTCCCACATCTCCATGAAGTTTCTAAGAATGCTTCTTTCTAGTTTTCATCTGAAGATATTTCCCTTGTCACCGTAAGCTTCATTTCGCTAAGAAGTGTCCCATTGCAGATTTCCAGAAATCTGTGTTAGCAAACTGATCACTGAAGAGAAATGTGTATCTCTGTCAATTTAATTCACAGATCGCAGTAGCATTTCTATTAAAGCTTCTTTCCAGTTTTGATCTGAGGATAATTCCTTTTTCATAATAGCTCTCAATGAGCTCCAAAATATCAATTTGCAAATTCCACGAGGACAGTGTTAGCAAACTGCTACAAGAAGGGAAAAGTGAATCTTTGTGTGATGAATTCATACATTAAAAAGCAATTTTTCAAAAAGCTTCTTTCTAATTATGATGTGAGGACATTTCTGTTTTCACCATGGGCCTCAGTGCGCTCCCAAATATCACTTTGTAGATTCCCCGAAAACAGTGGTAGCAAACTGCTTCGTGAAAACAAGATTGTATCTCGGTGAGATGAATTCACATTTCACAAGGAAATTCCTCAGAAAGCTACTTTCTAGTTTTTATTTGAGGTTATTTCCTTTGTCACAATAAGCTTCATTGCTGTAAGAAATATCCCAATGTAGATTTCAAGAAAACACTGTTAGCAAATGGATCCATGGAAAAGAAATTGTAACTCTGTGAATTGCATTCACATGTCACTATGCAGTTTCTCAGAATGCTTCTTTCCAGTTTTTATCTGAGGATATTTTCTTTTTTACGTTAACCCTCCATGGGCTCCCAAATATCACTTTGCCAATTCCATAAGAACAGTGTTAGCGAACGACTTCATGAGGAGAAAGATGTAACTCTGTGAGATGAATTCACAGATCACAAAGAAGTTTCTCAGAAAGCTTCTTTCTCATTTTTATCGGAGGATATTTCCTTTGGCCCTATAGTCTTCAATGGGATCCGAAATATCAGTTGTCAGATTCCACAACAGCAGTGCTAGCCAACGGCTTCCCTAAATACCTGTGTATCTCAGTGAGTTGATTTCACACAGCACAAAGCAGTTTCTCAGAAAGCGTCTTTCTTTTTGGAGCTGAGGTTATTTGTTGTCTCGGAGCGCCACTGTTTTAGATTCTGCAAAAACAGCGTTACCAAGCTTCTCAATGAAAACGGTAATGTAGCTTTGTGAGTTCAATTCACCCACATCCAAGAAATTTCTGAGAGGGCTTCTCTGCGGGTTTATCTGAGGATATTTCATTACTCACCATGGGATTCAACATATCCAGATATCACTCTGAGATTCCACAAAATCACTGCTAGCAAACCCTCCATGAAAGACGGTGTAACACTGTGAAATGAATTCACACATCACAAAGCAGTTTCTCAAAACTTCATTCCAGTTGTCTCGGAGGATATTTCCTTTGTCCTTATACTCCTTGAAACCCATTCGAAATATCAGTTCTCAGAATCCACAAAAAGCTGTTAGCAAGCGGCTGCACGAAGTATTGGTGTAACTCTGTGAGATGAAGTCACATATCAGGAAGCAATTTCTGAGAAAGCTTCTTTCACGTTTTATCTGAGGATATTTCCTTTCTCATTGTAAGCTGCATAGCGCTAAGAAGTATCCCCATGCAGATTTCAAGAAAACTGTGTTGGCAACTGTTCACTGAAGATAAAAATGTAACTGTGTGAGTACATTCACACTTTGCAATGCCAGTTTCTCAGAACGCCTCTTTCCCAGTTTTTATCTGAGGATATTTTCTTTTCACCTTAAGCTTCAATGCGCTGAGAATATACCTTTGCAGATTTCAATAAAACAGTGTTAGCAAACTTATCGATGAATAGAAAAGTGTAACTCTGTGAGATGCATCAGAGGTCACAATGCATTTTCTCAAAACGCTTCTTTCCAGTTTTTAGTGCGTATTTCCTTTTTCACCCTTACCCTCTATGCGCTCCTAAATATCCCTTTGCAGATTCCCTGAAGTAGTGTTAGCAAAATCCTTCATGAAGACTAAGTTGTAACTCTGTGACATGAATTCGCATATCACAAAGAAGTTTCTTTGAAAGCTTCTTTCACGTATTTTTAATTGGGATATTTCCTTTATCTTGTTCGGCCTCAATGCATCCAAGTAGCCCTACTCAGGTTTCCTCAAAGACAGTGTAATCGATACTCCATGTAACGAAAGTGTAACTCTGTGAGATGAATAACACATCACAAAGTGGTTTCTCAGGAAACTTTTTTTCTAGTTTTTTTCTTAGGGTATTTACTTTTTCACCATGTACCTCAATGCACTCCCGAATATTCCATTGCAGTTTCCATGAGTAAAGTGCTAGCAAATTCTCAATGAAAAGATTGGTGTAACTCTGTGAGGTGAGTTCACATCAAAAATAAGTTTCTCAGAATGCTTCTTCTCAGTGTTTATCTGAGGATATTTCCTTGTAACTAAAGGCTTCAATGCAATCTAAATATCCTTCTCAGATTCCCCAAAACCAGTGCTACCAAACTACTCGATGAAAGAATCATGTAACTCTGTGAGATAATTCACAAATCACAAAGTAGTATCTCAGAAAGCTTCTTTCTATTTTTGTATGAGGGTATTTTATTTTCAATGTAGGCCTCAATGCACTCGCAAATATCCCTTTGCAGATTACACGAAAGTAGTGTTGGCAAACTGCTCCCTGAAAGAAAAGTAAATCTGTGAGATGAATTCACGCATCACAAGCAGTTTCTCAGAAAGCTGTTTTTTTGGTTTTTGCCTGAGGATATTTTCCTTTGTCAGCATAGGTTTCAACGTGCTCCAAATATCCTATTACAGATTCCACAGAAAACAGTGCTACCAAAATGCACAATGAAAAGAAGGTTTTATTTCTGTGAGATGAATTCACCCATGGAAAAGGAATATCCCATGAACTTTCTTCCTAGTTTTTATCTGAGGACATTTCCTATTCCACCATATTCTTCAACACACTCCCAAATATCCCCTCTAAGACACCACAAAAAGAGTGATGCTAAAGTACTCCCTCAACAACGAATGTTTAGCTCTATGAGGTGAATGCACACACTCAGAGGAGTTTCTCTGAAAGCTTCTCTCCAGTTTTTACCTGAAGTTATTTCCTTTTTTGCCATTGGACTCTATGTGCTCCTGAATATTCCTTTGCAGATTCCACAAAAACAGTGTTACCAAACTGCTCAATGAAAAGAAAGGTGTAATCCTGTGAGATGAATTCACACATCACAAAGCAGTTTTCTCTGAAAGGTTCTTTCTAGTTCAAATCTGAGGATATTTTCCTTTATCACCATAGGCTTCAATGTGCTCTAAATATCTTTCTCAGATACCACAAAAACAGTGATGCCGAACTACTCAATCAATAAAAGGTTTAAACTCCATGAGATGAATAGACCCTCAAAAAACCGTTTCTTGCAAAGCTTCTCTTCAGTTTTTATCTGAAGTTATTTCATTTTCCACTGAAGGCCTCTAGCAACTCCTGAATTTCCCTTTGTAGATTCCACAAATCAGTGCTACTAAACTGCTCAAAGAAAACCAAGGTGTAACTCGTGTCATGAAATTCACCTATCACAAAGAAATTTCGCAAAAGCTTCTTTCTAGTTTTTATCTGAGGATATTTTCTTTTCTACAATCCACTTCTTTCTATTTTAAATCTGAGGATATTCCTATATCAACATTGCGTATTCCCAAAAAAAAAACAGGGAGATCAAACTGCTCCATGAAAAGAGTCGTGTAACTCTGTGAGATGAACTCAAAAATCACAAAGCATTTTCTCAGAAAGCTTCTTTTTTAGTTTTTGTCTGAGGATATTTACTTTGTCACCCTAGCTTCAATGTGCTCAAAAATATCCATTGTAGATTCCAAGAAAACAGTGTTAGCAAAGTGCTCAATAAAAAAGAACAGTGTAACTCTGTGTGACGAATTCACACATCAGAAAGCAGTTTTCTCAGAAAGCATCTTTTTGGTTTTTAACTGGGGATATTTCCTTTGCACCATAGGCTTCAATGCACTCCAAATATCCCTTGTAATTCCACGAAAACAGTGTTAGCAAATGCTCCATGTAAAGATAAGGTTGTTTTGTAACTTGTGATATGAATTACATCCAAAGAATTCTCAGAAGCCTCTTTTGTTTGTACTGATTATATTTCCTTTGTCACCACAGGCTTCAATGCCATCCAAAATATCCCTCTCAGATTCAACAAAAACAGTGCTACCAAACTACTCCTTGAAAAGGATCATGTATCTCGTGAGATAAAGTAAATAACATCACAAAGTGGTTTCTCAAATGCTTCATTCTAATTTATATGTGGATACTTCCTTTTCCCCAAAAGCTTCAATGAACACCAAAAATATCCCTTCTCAGACACCAGAAAAAAACAGTGTTACCAAAGTGTTTCCCTCAGCAGAAATGTTTAACTCTATGAGACGAAATGCACACATCACAAAGGAGCTCCTCAGAAAGCTTCTCTCCAGGTTTTACCTGAAGAATATTCCTTTTTCCCATTAGGCTTCTATGTGCTTTAAATATGCCCACTGCAGATCACAAAACAGTGCTACCAAACTGCGCAATGAAAAGAAAGGTGTAATTCTGTATTTTCCTCAGGAAGCTTCTTTCCAGATTTTTTCTGAGAATATTTCCTTTTTCCATAAATTCATGCACTCTGAAGTGTCCCTTCTGACACCACAAAAACAGTGATGCCAGAGTGCTCACTCAACAGAAAACGTTTAGCTCTATGAAACTATGAACATATACAAAAGGAGTAATCTCCAAAGCTCTCTCCAGTGTTACCTGACGTATTTTCTTTTTCACCTTAGCTCTCCATGCACTCCAAAATATCCCCCGTTGATCCACAAAAAACAGTGCTAACAAACTCCTCTATGAAAATGAGTGATGTAACTCTGTGAGCCTAATTGACCCATCAATTGTAGTTTCTCAGGACACTCTTTCAGTTTATATATGTGGATATTTTCTTTTCCACTGAAGGCTTAATGCGTTGCCAAATATCCCTTCTCAGACACCCAAAAAACGGTGCTGCCAAACGTGCTCCCTCAACAGAAACGTTTAGCTTAATGAGATGAATGTACACATCACAAGGAAGTTTTCTAAGAAAGCTTCTCTCCAGTTTCTCAACTGGAGATATTTCCTGTTTCGCCCATTAGACTCTACACGCTCCCGAATACCCTTTGCAGATTCCCTAAAAACAGTGTTACCAAACTGCTCAATGAAAAGAAAGGTATAACTCTGTAGTTGACTTCACACAACCACAAAGCTGTTTCTCAGAAAACTTCTTTCTGATTTAAAATCTGAGAATATTTCCTATTTCACCTTAGGCTTCAATGTGCTCCAATGTCTCTTCTCAGATACCACAAAAAATATGATGCCGAACTTCTCAATCAACAAAAAGGCCAAACTCTAAGAGATGAAACAATTTCTGAGAAAAGCTTCTCTCCAGTTTTTATCTGAAGTTATTTCCTTTTTCATCATAGACTCTCAGGAAGGTCCCCAATATCTTTTTGCAGATTCCATAAAAAGAGTACTACAAACAAACTGCTCATGAAAACAATCGTGTAACTGTGAATGAAATCACAAACACAAAGCAGTTCTTCTCAGAAGCTTCTTTCTAGTTTTTTGTCTGAGGATATTTTCTATGTCATCCAAAGCTTTGATGTGCTGCAAAATATCCCATTGCTGATTCCAGAACAGTGTTAGCAATCTGCTCAATGAAAAAAACAGTGTAACCCTGTGAGATGAATTTCCTCATCACAAAGCATCACAAAGCAGTTTCTCAGAAAGGTTATTTTTGTTTTTATCTAAGGATATTTCATTTTCACCTTAGGCTTCAATGCGCTCCCAAATATCCTATTACAGATGACCCAGAAAACATATTTAGCAAACTGCTGAATGAAAAAGAATGGTGGTAACTCTGTGAGATGAATACACAATCATGAAAACTTTCTCAGAAAGCTTCTTTTTAGATTTATCTGAGGATATGTTCCTTTGTCACCATAGCTTCAATGCGATCCAAAATATCCCTTCTCAGATCCCCCAAAAACAGTGCTACCAAACTGCTCCATGAAAAGAATCATGTAACTCAGAGAACATGAATATAACACACTCCAAGTGATTTTCTCAGAAATTTCTTTCTAGTTTTTATATGAGGAATTTACTTTTCCACCAAAGGCTTCAATGCCCTCCCAAATATCCCTTCCAAGACATCACGAAAACACTGTGAGTAAGTGTACCTCCAAAGAAAAATTTTTAGCTCTATGATATGAATACACATATCACAAAGGGGTTTTCTCCGAAAGCTTCTCTTCAGTTGTTTCCTGAAGAATTTTATTTTATCACTCTTAGGCCTCTATGTGCTCCCAAATATCCCTCTGCAGATTCCACAAAAACAAGTGCTAACAAACTGCTTCATGAAAAGAATGCGTATGTAACTCGTGACATAAATGACTCATCACACGGCAGTTTCCCAGGAAGTTCTTTCTAGTTTTTTCTACTGAGGATATTACTACTTTGTCACTATAAGCTTAATGTGCCCCAAAATATCCCACCCTGCAGATTCCAAGGAACACAGTGTTAGTAAACTGCTCAATGAAAAGAACAGCGTAACTCTGTGAGATCAATTCAAACATCACAAAGCAATCTCTCAGAAAACTTCTTATGGTTAATTATCTGAGGATATTCCTTTGTCACCATTGGATTCAATGCCCCCCCAAATATACCTGTTGCAGATTCCACGAAACAGGGTTATCAACTGCTCAACTGTAAAGGACATGGTGTAAGTCTGTTAAGAATTCACACATCACAAAAAACTTTCTCAGACAGCTTCGTTGATGGTTTTTATCTGAGATAATTTAATTTTGTCATCGCAGACTTCAGTGCATTCAAAATATCCCTTCTCAGTTCCCCAAAAACACGTGCAACCAACATGGCTAAATGAAAAGAATCATGTAACTCCGTAGAATGAGTTAACACATCACAAAAGCAGTTTTCCGAAACATTTTCTACTTTTATATGAGGATATTTCCTTTGTCACCATAAGTCGTTCTGTGTGCTCCCAAAATACCCCATTACCTATTTGAATAAAAGGGTGTTAGCAAATGCTCAATGAAAAGTACAGTGTACGTTGTGAGATGAATTCAACAGACAAAGCAGTTTCTCAGATAGCTTCTTTCTAGTTTTTGCCTGAGGATATTTCCTTTTTCACACATAGGCCTCAATGTGCTCACCATATATGCCTTTAGAGATTCCAAAAAACGTGATGCAGACTGCTCCATGAAAAGAAAACGTGTAACTCTGTGAGAGAATCCCAGATTGCAAAGTAGTTCTCAGAAGTCTTTTGGTTTTTTTGGGGATATTTTCCTTGTCACCAAAAGCTTCAAGGCACTCCCAATATCCCATACAGATTCCACGAAAACAGTGTTATCAACAGCTTAATGAAAAGTAACAGTGTTAACACATCACAAAGCATTCTCATAAAAACATTTCGTCTTCTTTACTTCTTTTTTATATAAGGTAATTCCCTTTTCAATATAGTTCGCATGCCTCCCAAATAACCCTTGCAGATTCCACGAAAAAGTGTTAACAAACACTACTCAATGAAAGAACAGTGTAACTAGGTGAGATGATTCACTCATCACATCAAGTAAACAGTTTTTCAGAAAGCGCTTCTAGGTTTTTACCCGAGGATAGTTAGTTTTCACCATAGGCCTCAATACGCTTCTCCCGCATCTCCTTTACGACTCCAACCGAAACAGTGTTGTAGCAGCAACGGTCCCAGGAATGGAAGGGTATACGGTCTGTGAGATGAATTCACACATCACAACAAACTTCTGAGAAAGCCGTCTTT
>NC_044564.1:2544997-2556433 GCF_007565055.1 Rhinopithecus roxellana | reverse complement strand
TGTAGATTCTGGATATTAGCCCTTGTTCAGATGAGTAGGTTACAAAAATTTTCTCCCATTCTGTAGGTTGCCTGTTCACTCTGATGGTAGTTTCTTTTGCTGTGCAAAAGCTCTTTAGTTTAATTAGATCCCATTTGTCAATTTTGGCTTTTGCTGCTGTTGCTTTTGGTGTTTTAGACATGAAGTCCTTGCCCATGCCTATGTCCTGAATGGTACTACCTAGATTTTCTTCTAGGGTTTTTATGGTATTAGGTCTAACATTTAAGTCTCTAATCCATCTTGAATTAATCTTCGTATAAGGGGTAAGGAAAGGATCCAGTTTCAGCTTTCTACTTATGGCTAGCCAATTTTCCCAGCACCATTTATTAAATAGGGAATCCTTTACCCATTTCTTGTTTCTCTCAGGTTTGTCAAAGATCAGATGGCTGTAGATGTGCGGTATTATTTCTGAGGACTCTGTTCTGTTCCTTTGGTCTATAACTCTGTTTTGGTACCAGTACCATGCTGTTTTGGTTACTGTAGCCTTGTAGTATAGTTTGAAGTCAGGTAGCGTGACGCCTTCAGCTTTGTCCTTTTGACTTAGGATTGTCTTGGCAATACGGGCTCTTTTTTGGTTCCATATGAACTTTAAAGCAGTTTTTTCCAATTCTGTGAAGAAACTCATTGGTAGCTTGATGGGGATGGCATTGAATCTATAAATAACCTTGGGGAGTATGGCCATTTTCACGATATTGATTCTTCCTATCCATGAGCATGGTATGTTCTTCCATTTGTTTGTGTCCTCTTTGATTTCACTGAGCAGTGGTTTGTAGTTCTCCTTGAAGAGGTCCTTTACATCCCTTGTAAGCTGGATTCCGAGGTATTTTATTTTCTTTGAAGCAATTGTGAATGGAAGTTCATTCCTGATTTGGCTCTCTGCTTCTCTGTTACTGGTGTATAAGAATGCTTGTGATTTTTGCACATTAATTTTGTATCCTGAGACTTTGGTGAAGTTGCTTATCAGCTTAAGGAGATTTTGGGCTCTTCTATTTTTCATCTGAGGATATTTCCTTGTCACCAGAAGCTTCATTGCGGTAAGAAGTATCCCGTTGCAGATTTCAAGAAAACTGTGTTAGCAAACTGATCACTGAAGTGAAACGTGTAACTCTGTGAGTTGCATTCATACATCAAAGTGCATTTTACCAGAAGGCTTCTTTCCAGTTTTTATCTGAAGATATTTCCATTTTCACCATATCCCTCAATGAGCTCCTAAATATCACTTTGCAGAATCCACGACAACTGTGTGAGCAAACTGTTCCAAAAAGGGGGGTGGAACTCTCTGTGATGAAGTCACACATCAGAAAGCAATCTCTCAGAAAGCTTCTCTCTAGTTATGATCTGAGGATATTTCCTTTTCACTATGGGCCCCAATGGGCTCCCAAATATCACTTTACAGATTCCACGAAGAGAGCGTTAGCAATCTGTTTCATGAGGATTAAGTAGTAACTTTGTGAGACGAATTCACAGATGACAAAGAAGTTTCTCAGAAAGCTTCTTTCACGTTTTGAACTGATGATATCTCCTTCATCCCTGTAGGCCCCAATGCGATAAAAAGTAACCCTTCTTAGGTACCTCAAAGACAGTGTAAATGGACAGTTCACAGAAAAATAAGTGTAAATATGTGATATGAATTCACACATCACCAAGAAGTTTCTAAGAAAGTTTCTCTCTAATTTTCATCTGAGATATTTCCTTTGTCACCGTAAGCTTCGTTGCGATAAGAAGTATCCCATTGCAGATTTCAAGAAAACTGTGTTAGGAAACTGATCACTGAAGAGAAAGTTGTAACACTGCGAGTTGCATTCATATATCGAAGTGCATTTTCCAGACGGCTCCTTTCCAGTTTTTATCTGAAGATATTTCCTTTTTCACCATAGCCCTCAATGATCTCCCAAATATCACTTTGCAGAATCCACGAAAACTATGTTAACAAACTCTTCCAAGAACGGAAGGGTGGAACTCTGTGTCATGAAATCACACATAAGAAAGCAATCTCTCAGAAAGCTTCTTTCTAGTTATTATCTGAGGATATTCCCTTTTTCACAATTGGCCTCAATTGACTCCCAAATTTCACTTTGCATATTCCACGAAAGAGTGTTAGCAAATGCTTCATGAGGACTAAGTTGTAACTCTGTGAGATGAATTCACAGATTACAAAGAAGTTTCTCAGAAAGGTAATCTCACGTTTTGAACTGATGATATTTGCTTTATCAGCATAGGCCTCAATGCGATCCAAAGTAGCCCTTCTCAGATTCCTCAAAGACAGTGTTAATGGACTGTTCCCGGAAAAATCAGTCTAACAATTTGAGATGATTAACACATCACCAAGAAGTTTCTGAGAAAGCTTCTTTCTAGTTTTCATCTGAGGATATTTCCTTGTCACCGTAAGCTTCATTGCGTTAAGAAGTATCCCATTGCAGATTCAAGAAAACTGTGTGAGCAAACAGATCACTGAAGAGAAACGTGTAACTCTATGATTTGCATTCATACATCAAGTGCATTTTCCCAGAAGGCTCTTTCCAGTTTTTATCTGAAAGATATTTCCTTTTTCACCAAAGCCCTCAATGAGCTCCAAAATATCACTGACGGAAACCACCAACAGCTTTAGCAAACTGTTCCAAGAAGGGAAGGGTGGAACTCGATGAGATGAATTCAAACATCACTAAAGTTTCTGCAAAACGTTTTTCTAGTTTTCATCGGATATTTCATTTGTCACCATAAGCTTCATTGCGCTAAAGAACTTTCCCTTTGCAGATTTCAAGAAAAATGTGTTAGCAAACTGATCAGTGAAGAGAACCGTGTAACTCTGTGAGTTGCATTCATACATCAAGTGCGTTTTCCCAGAAGGCTTCTTTCCAGTTTTTATCTGAAGATATTTCTTTTTCACCAAACCTCAATGAGCTCCCAAATATCTCTTCGCAGAATCCACGACAACAGTGTTAAAACAGTTCCAAGAAGGGAAGAGTGGAATCTGTGTGATGAAGTCACACATCAGAAAGCAATCTCTCAGAAAGCTTCCTCTAGTTATTATCTGAGGATATTTCCTTTCTCAAAATGGGCCCCAAGGGCTCCCAAATATCACTTTGCAGATTCCAGGAAAAGAGTGTTAGCAAACTGCTTCCTGAGGTCTAAGCTGTAATCTGTGAGATGAATTCACAAATCAAAGAAGTTTCTCAGAAAGCTTCTTTCACGTTTTGAACTGATGATATTTCCTTTATCGCGTAGGCCTCAATGCGATCCAAAGTAGCCCTTCTCAGGTTCCTCAAAGACAGTGTTAATGGACTGTTCAGAAACATAAGTGTAACTCTGAGATGAATTACACATCCAAGAAGTTTCTAAGAAAGCTTCTTCTAGCTTTTCATCTGAGGATATTTCCTTGTCACCTAAGCTTCATTGCGCTAAGAAGAATCCCATTGCAGATTTCGTGAAAACTGTGTTAGGCAAACGATCCCTAAGAAACGTGTAACTCGTGAGGTTGCATTCGTACATCGAAGTGCATTTTCCCAGAAGGCTTTTCCAGTTTTTATCTAAGATATTTCCTTTTTCACCATAGCCCTCAATGAGCTCCCAAATATCACTTTGCAGAATCCGACAACAGTGTTAGCAAACTGTTCCAAGAAGGGAAGTGTGGAACTCTGTGTGATGAACTCACATCAGAAATCTCTCAGAAAGCTTCTCTCTAGTTATTATCTGAGGATATTTCCTTTTCACAATGGGCCCCTATGGGATCCCAAATATCACTTGCAGATTCCACGAAAAGAGTGTTAGCAAACTGCTTCCTGAGGTCTAAGCTGTAACTCTGTGAGGTGAATTCACAGATCACAAAGGAGTCTCTCAGAAAGCTTCTTTACGTTCTGAACTGATGATTTCCTTTATTAGCGTAGGCATCAATGCGATCCAAAATAGCCCTTCTCAGGATCGGCAAAGACATTGTTAATGGACGGTTGCGGAAACATAAGTGTAACTCTCTGAGTAGAATTCACACAAAACCAGGAAGTTTCTACGGAAAGCTTCTTTTCTAGTTGTCATCTGAGGATATTTCCTTTGTCACCGTAAGCTTCACTGCTCTAAGAAGTATCCCATGCAGATTGCAAGAAAACTGTGTTAGCAAACTGATCCTGACGAGAAAAGGTGGACGCTGTGAGTTGCATACATTACATCGAACTGCATTTTCCAGAAGGCTTCTTTCCAGTTTTTATCTGAAGATATTTCCTTTTCCACCGTAGCCCTCAGTGAGCTCCCAATATCACTTTCATAATCCACGACAACGGTTTAGCAAACTTGTTCCAAGAAGGGAAGGGTAGATTCTCTGTGTGTTGAAGTCACACCTCAGAAGCAATCTCCCAGAAAGCTTTCTCTAGTATTTCTGAGGATATTTCCTTTTTCACAATGGGCCCCAATGGGCTCCCAAATATCTCCTTGCAGATCCAGGAAAAGAGTGGTTAGCGAAACTGCTTCGTGAGGTGTAAGCTGTGACTCTGTGAGATGAATTCACAGATCAGAAAGGAGTCCCTCTCAAAGCTTTTGTCACCTTTTGAACTGATGATTTCCTTCATCAGCGTCGGCCTCAATGTGATCCAAAGTAGCCCTTCTCAGGTCCGCAAAGAGAGTGTTAATGGGACTGTTCCAGGAAACATAATTGTAACACTGCTGTGAGATGAATTCAACCCATCACCAAGAAGATTCTAACAAAGTTACTTTCTAGTTTTCATCTGAGGATATTTCCTTTGTCATCATAAGCTTCACTGTGCTATAAAGTATCCCATTGCAGATTTCAAGAGAACTATGTTAGCAAACGGATCACTGACGAGAAACGTGTAACTCTGTGAGTTGCATCCTACATCGAAGTGCATTTTCCCAGAAGGCTTCTTTCCAGTTTTTAATCTGAAGATATTTCCTTTTTCACCATAGCCTTCAAATAGTTCCCAAATAACACTTGCAGAATCCACGACAACAGTGTTAGCAAACTGTTCCAAGAAGGGAAGGTTGGAACTCTGTGTGATGAAGTCACACCTCAGAAAGCAATCTCTCAGAAAGCTTCTCTCTAGTTATTATCTGGGAGGATGTTTCCTTTTTCACAATGGGACCCAATGGGCTCCCAAATATCACTTTGCAGATTCCCCGAAAAGAGGGTTAGCAAACTGCTTCCTGAGTCTAAGCTGTAACTCTGTGAGACGAATTCACAGATCACAAAGAAGTTTCTGAGGAAGCTTCTCTCACGTTTTGAACTGACTATATTTCCTTTATAAGTGTAGGCCTCAATGTGATCTTAGTAGCCCTTGTCGGGTTCTCAAAGACAGTGTAAAAGGACTGTTCATGGAAACATAAGTGTAATTCTGTGAGACGAATTCACACATCACAAGAGGTTTCTAAGAAAGCTTCTTTCTAGTTTTCATCTGAGGATATTTCCTTTGTCACCGAAAGCTTCATTGCGCTAAGAAGTATCCCATTGCAGATTTCAAGAAAACTGTGTTAGCAAACGGATCACTGAGAAAAGTGTAACTCTGTGAGTTGCATTCATACATCGAAGTGCATTTTCCAAGAAGGCTTCTTTCCAACTTTATCTGAAGATATTTTCTTTTTCACCATAGCCCTCAATGAGCTCCTAAATATCACTTTGCAGAATCCACGACAACTGTGTCAGCAAACTGTTCAAAAGGGAAGGGTGGAACTCTGTGTGATGAAGTCACACCTCAGAAAGCAATCTCTCAGAAAGCTTCTCTCTAGTTATTATCTGGGGATATTTCCTTTTTCACAATGGGCCCCAACGGAATCCCAAATATCAATTTGCAGTTTCCACGAAAAGAGTGTTAGCAAACTGCTTCGGGAGGACTAAGTTGTAACTATGTGAGATGAATCCACAGATCACAAGGAAGTTTCTCAGATAGCTCCCCTCACTTTTTCAACTGATTATATTTCCTTTAGCAGTGTAGGCCTCAATGCAATCCAAAGTAGCCCTTCTCAGGTACCTCAAAGACAGTCCTAACGGACTGTTCCAGGAAACATGAGTGTAACTCTGTGAGATGAATTCACCAATCACCAAAGTTTCTAAGAAAGCTTCTTTCCAGTTTTCATCTGAGGATATCTCCTTTGTCACCGTAAGCTTCATTGCGCTAAGAAATATCCCATTGCAGATTTCAAAAACTGTATTAGCAACCTGATCACTGAAGAGAAAGGTGTAACTCTCTTAGTTGCATTCATACATCGAAGTGCATTTTCCCAGAAGGCTTCTTTCCAGTTTTTATCTGAAGATATTTCCTTTTTTCCATAGCCCTCTAGGAACTCCCAAATATCACTTGCAGAATCCACGACAACTGTGTTAGCAAACTGTTCCAAGAAGGGAAGGTGGAACTCTGTGTGATGAAGTCGCACCTCAGAAAGCAATCTCTCAGAAAGCTTCTCTCTAGTTATTATCTGAGGATGTTTCCTTTTTCACAATGGGCCCCAATGGGCTCGCAAATATCCCTTTGCAGTTTCCACGAAAAGAGTGTTAGCAAACTGCTTCATGAGGACTAAGTTGTAACTCTGTGAGATGAATTCACAGATCACAAAGAAGTTTCTGAGAAAGCTTCTTTCACTTTTTGAACTGATTATATTTCCTTTATCAGCGTAGGCCTCAATGCATCCAAAGTAGCCCTTGTCGGGTTCCTCAAAGACAGTGTTAAAGGACTGTTCCAGGAAATATGTGTAACTCTGTGAGACGAATTCACACATCACCAAGAGTTTTCTAAGAAAGCTTCTTTCTAGTTTTCATGTGAGGATATTTCCTTTGTCACCGTAAGCTTCATTGCGCTAAGAAGTATCCCATTGCAGATTTCAAGAAAACTGTGTTAGCAAACTGATCACTGATGAGAAAAGTGTAACTCTGTGACTTGCATTCATACATCGAAGTGCATTTTCCCCGAAGTCTTCTTTCCAGTTTTTATCTGAGAATATTTCCTTTTTCACAAAGGGCCCAAAATGGGCCCCCAAATATCACTTTGCAGATCCCACGAAAAGAGTTTTGCAAACTGCTTCATGAGGACTAAATAGTAACTTTGTGACTTGAATTCACAGATCACAAAGAAGTTTCTCAGAAAGCTTTTTTCACGTTTTGAAGTGACGATATTTCCTTTATCAGGGTAGGCCTGAATGCGATCCAAAGTAGCCCTTCTCAGGTTCCTCAAAGACAGTGTTAGTGGACTGTTCCAGGAAACATAAGTGTAACTCTTTGAGATGAATTCACGCATAACCAAGAAGTTTCTAAGAAAGCTTCTTCTAATTTATATCTGAGTTTATTTCATTTGTCACCCTAAGTTTCATTACACTAAGAAATATCCCATTGCAGATTTCAAGAAAACTGTTTTGCAAAATGATGACTGAAGAGAAAGTGTCACTCTGGAGTTTTATTCATACATCGAAGTGCATTTTCTCAGAAGGCTTCTTTAAAGTTTTTATCTAGATATTTCCTTTTTCACCACAGCCCTCAAAGCTCCCAAATATCACTTTGCAGAATCCACGACAACAGTGTTAGCAAACTGTTCCAAGAAGGGAAGGGTGGATCTCTGTGTGGTGAAGTCACACATCAGAAAGCAATCTTTCAAAAGCTTCTTCTGGTTATTATCTGAGGATATTTCCTTTTTCACAATGGGCGCCAAAGGGCTCCCAAATGTCACTTTGCAGAATCCACGAAAGGAGTGTTAGGAAACTGCTTCCTGAGGTCTAAGCTGTTACCCTGTGAGACGAATTCACAGATCACAAAGAATTTCCTCAGAAAGCTTGTTCACGTTTTGAACTGATGATATTTCCTTTATCAGCGTAGGCCTCAATGCGATGGAAAGTAGCCCTTCTCAGGTTCCTCAAGGCAGTGTTAATGGCTGATCCAGGAAACATAAGTGTAACTCTGTGCGATGAATTCACTCAGCACCAAGAAGATTCTAAGAAAGCTTCCTTTTGGTTTTCATCTGAGGATATTCCTTTGTACCATAAGCTTCATTGCCTAAGAAGTCCCAGCAGATTTAAGAAAACTGTTAGGAACTGATCACTGAAGAGAAACGTGTAACTATGTCAGTTGCATTCATACATCAAAGTGCATTTTCCCAGAAGGCTTCTTTCCAGTTTTCATCTGAAGATATTTCTTTTTTAACCATTGCCCTCAAGGAGCTCCCAAATATCACTTTGCAGAATCCACGACAACTGTGTTAGCAAACTGTTCCAAGAAGGGAACGGTGGAACTCTGTGTGATGAAGTCGCACCTCAGAAAGCAATCTCTCAGAAAGCTTCTCTCTAGTTATTATCTGAGGATATTTCCTTTTTCACAATGGGCCCCAATGGGCTCCCAAATAGCCCTTTGCAGATTCCACGAAAAAGTGTTAGCAAACTGCTTCATGAGGACTAAGTTGTAACTCTGTGAGATGAATTCACAGATCACAAAGAAGTTTCTGAGAAAGCTTCTTTCACTTTTTGAACTGATTATATTTCCTTTATCAGCGTAGGCCTCAATGCGATCCAAAGTAGCCCTTGTCGGGTTCCTCAAAGACAGTGTTAAAGGACTGTTCCGGGAAATATACGTGTAACTCTGTGAGACGAATTCACACATCACCAAGAGTTTTCTAAGAAAGCTTCTTTCTAGTTTTCATGTGAGGATATTTCCTTTGTCACCGTAAGCTTCATTGCACTAAGAGTATCCCATTGCAGATTTCAAAAAACTGTGTTAGCAAACTGATCACTGTTGAGAAAGTGTAACTCTGTGAGTTGCATTCATACATCGAAGTGCATTGTCCCAGAAGACTTCTTTACAGCTTTTATCTGAAGATATTTCCTTTTTCAACATAGCCCTCAATGAGCTCCTAAATATCACTTTGCAGAATCCACGAACTGTGTCAGCAAACTGTTCCAAGAAGGGAAGGGTGGAACTATGTGTGATGAAGTCTCACCTCAGAAAGCAATCTCTGAGAAAGCTTCTCTCTAGTTATTATCTGAGGATATTTCCTTTTTCACAATGGGCCCCAATGGTCACAAATATCACCTTGCAGATTCCGCGAAGAGAGTGTTAGCAAACTGCTTCATGAGGAATAAGTTGTAACTCTGTGAGATGAATCCACAGATCACAAGGAAGTTTCTCAGATAGCTTCCCTCACTTTGTGAACTGATTATATTTCCTTTATCAGAGGCCTCATTGCAATCCAAAGTAACCCTTCTCAGGTTCCTCAAAGACAATGTTAACGGACTGTTCCAGGAAACATAAATGTAACTCTGTGAGATGAATTCACCCATCACCAAGACGTTTCTAAGAAAGCTTCTTTCGTGTTTTTATCTGAGGATATTTCCTTTGTCACCGTCAGCTTCACTGCACAAAGAAATATCCCATTGCAGATTTCAAGAAAACTGTGTTAACAAACTGATCACTGAAGAGATACTTGTAACTCTGTGACTTGCATTCATACATCGAAGTGCATTTTCCCCGAAGTCTTCTTTCCAGTTTTTATCTGAGGATATTTCCTCTTTCACAAAGGGCCCAAATGGGCCCCCAAATATCACTTTGCAGATCCCACGAAAAGAGTGTTTGCAAACTGCTTCATGAGGACTAAATAGTAACTTTGTGACTTGAATTCACAGATCACAAAGGAGTTTCTCAGAAAGCTTTTTTCACGTTTTGAAGTGATGATATTTCCTTTATCAGGGTAGGCCTGAATGCGATCCAAAGTAGCCCTTCTCAGGTTCCTCAAAGACATGTTAATGGACTGTTCCAGGAAACATAAGTGTAACTCTTTGAGATGAATTCACGCATAACCAAGAAGTTTCTAAGAAAGCTTCCTTCTAATTTATATCTGAGGTTATTTCATTTGTCACCCTAAGTTTCATTGCACTAAGAAATATCCCATTGCAGATTTCAAGAAAACTTTTGCAAATGATGACTGAAGAGAAAGTGTCACTGTGAGTTGTATTCATACATCGAAGTGCATTTTCTCAGAAGGCTTCTTTAAAGTTTTTATCTGTAGATATTTCCTTTTTCACCACAGCCCTCAAAGAGCTCCCAAATATCACTTTGCAGAATCCACGGCAACAGTGTTAGCAAACTGTTCCAAGAAGGGAAGGGTGGAACTCTGTGTGATGAAGTCACACATCAGAAAGCAATCTCTGAGAAAACTTCTCTCTAGTTATTATCTGAGGATATTTCCTTTGTCACAATGGGCCCCAATGGGCTCCCAAATATCACTTTGCAGAATCCACGACCACAGTGTTAGCAGACTGTTCCAAGAAGGAAAGGGTGGAACTCTGTGTGATGAAGTCACACATCAGAAAGCAATCTCTCAGAAAGCTTCTCTCTAGGTATTATCTGATATATTCCTTTTCACAATGGGCCCAAAGGCTCCCAAATATCACTTTGCAGATTCCACGAGAAGAGTGTTAGCAAACTGCTGATGAGGTCTAAGCTGTATCTCTGTGAGATGAATTCACAGATCACAAAGAAGTTTCTCAGAAAGCTTCTTTCACGTTTTGAACTGATGATATTTCCTTTATCAGCGTAGGCCTCATGCGATCGAAAATAGCCCTTCTCAGGTTCCTCAAAGTCAGTGTTAATCAGTGTTCAGGGAACATACAGTGTAACTCTGTGAGATGAATTCACACATCACCAAGAAGTTCATAAGAAAGCTTCTTTCTAGTTTTCATCTGAGGATTTCCTTTGTCACCAAGTTTCATTGCGCTAAGAAGAATCCCATTGCAGATATCCAGAAAACTGTGTTAGCAAACTGATCACTGCAGAGAAACGTGTACTCCTGTGAGTTGCATTCATGCATCGAAGTGCATTTTCACAGAAGGCTTCTTTCCAGTTTTTATCTGAAGATATTTTTTTCACCAACAGCCCTCAATGAGCTCCCAAATATCACTTTGCAGAATGCACGACAACTGGTTAGGAAACTGTTCCAAGAAAGGAAGGTGGAACTCTGTGTAATGAAGTCACATCAGAAAGCAATCTCTCAGAAAAGCTTCTCTAGTTATTATCTGAGGATATTCCGTTTTCACAATGGGCCGCAATGGCTCCCAATAATCATTTTTGCAGATTCCACGAAAGAGTGTTAAACTGCTTCTGAGGACTAACTGAATTCTGTGAGATGTGAATTCAAATAACAAAGAAGTTTCTCAGAAAGCTTCTTTCACGTTTTTGAACTGATGATATTTCCTTTATCAGCGTAGGCCTCAATGATCCAAAGAAGCCCTTCTCAGGTTCCTCAAAGACAGTGTTAATGGACTGTTCAGGAAACATAAGTGTAACTCGTGAGATGAATTCACATCAAAAGAAGTTTAAGAAGCTTCTTTCTAGTTTTCTCTGAGAGATTTCCTTTGTCACCGTAAGCTTCAGCTAAGAAAGATCCCATGCAGATTTCAGAAAACTGTTGGAAACTGATCACTGAA
>NC_044564.1:2525312-2544897 GCF_007565055.1 Rhinopithecus roxellana | reverse complement strand
TCTCAGAAAGCTTCTCTCTAGTTATTATCTGAGGATATTTCCTTTTTCACAATGGGCCCCAAAGAGCTCCCAAATATCACTTTGAAGATTCCACGAAAAGAGTGTTAGCAAACTGCTTCATGAGGACTAAGTTGTAAATCTCTGAGATGAATTCACAGATCAGAAAGAAGTTTCTCAGAAAGCTTCTCTCACGTATTGAACTGATGATATTTCCATTATCAGCATAGGCCACAATGCGATCCACAGTAGACCTTCTCCGGTTCCTCAAAGACAGTGTTAATGGACTGTTCCAGGAAACATAAGTGTAACTCTGTGAGATGAATTCACACATCACGAAGAAGTTTCTAAGAAAGCTTCGTTCTAGTTTTCATCTGAGGATATTTCCTTTGTTACCGTAAGCTTCATTGCGCTAAGAAGTAGCCCATTGCAGATTTCAAGAAAACTGTGTTAGCAAACTGCTCAATGGAAGAGAAAGGTGTAACACTGTGAGTTGCATTCATACATCGAAGTGCATTTTCCCAGATGGTTTCTTTCCAGTTTTTATCTGAAGATATTTCCTTTTTCACCATAGCCCTCAATGAGCTCCCAAACATCACTTTGCAGAATGCACGACAACTGTGTTAGCAATTTTTCCAAGAAGGGAAGGTGGAACCCTGTGTGATGAAGTCACACCTCAGAAAGCAAGCTCTCAGAAAGCTTCTCTCTAGTTATTTCTGAGGATATTTCCTTTTTCACAATGGACCCCAATGAGCTCCCAAATATCACTTTGCAGATTCCACGAAAAGAGTGTTAACAAACTGCTTCATGAGGACTAAGTTGTAACACTTTGAGATGAATTCCCAGATCACAAAGAAGTTTCTCAGAAAGCTTCTTTCACGTACTGAACTGATGATATTTCCTTTATTAGCGTAGGCCTCAATGCGATGGAAAGTAGCCCTTCTCAGGTTTCTCAAGGCAGTGGTGAAGGACTGTTCCAGGAAACATAAGTGTAACTCTGTGAGATGATTTCACACATCAGCAAGAAGTTTCTAAGAAAGCTGTTTCTAGTTTTCATCTGAGGATATTTCCTTTGTCACCGTAAGCTTCCTTGCACTAAGAAGTATCCCATTGCGGATTTCGAGAAAACTGTTAGGAAACTGATCACTGAAGGGAAAGGTGTAACTCTGTGAGTTGTATTCATACATCGAAGTGCATTTTCCGAGAAGGCTTCCTTCCAGTTTTTATCTGAAGTTATTTCCTTTCTCACCATAGCACTCAATGAGCTCCCACATATAACTTTGCAGAATCCACGACAACAGTGTTAGTCAACTGTTCCAAGAAGGGAAGGGTGGAACTCTGTGTGATGAAGTCACACCCCACAAAGTAATCTCTCAGAAAGCTTCTCTCTAGTTATTATCTGTGGATATTTCCTTTTTCACCCTGGGTCCCAGTGGGCTCTCAAATATCACATTGCAGGTTCCACTAAAAGAGTTTTAGCAAACTCCTTCATGAGGATTAAATTGTAACTGTGTGAGTTGAATTCACAGATCACAGAGAAGTTTCTCAGAAAGTTTCTTTCACGTTTTCAACTGATGATATTTCCTTTATCAGCATGGGCCTCAATGCGATCCAAAGTAGCCCTTCTCCGGTTCCTCAAAGACAGTGTTAATGGACTACTCCAGGAAACATAACTGTAACTGTGTGAGATGAATTCACACATCACCAAGAAGTTTCTAGAATAGATTCTTTCTAGTTTTCATCTCAGGATATTTCCTTTGTCACCATGAGCTTCATTGCGCTAAGTATTCCATTGCAGATTGCAAGAAAACTGTGTTAGGAAACTGATCACTGAAGAGAAACGCGTAACTCTGTGAGGTGCATTCATACATAGAAGAGCATTTTCCTAGAAGGCTTGTTTCCAGGTTACATCTGAAGATATTTCCTTTTTCACCATGGACCTCAATGAGCTCCCAAATATCACTTGACAGAATTCACGACAACTGTGTTAGAAAACTGTTCCAAGAAGGGCAGGGTGGAACTGAGTGTGATGAAGTCACACATCAGAAAGCAATCTCTCAGAAAGCTTCTCTCTATTTATTATGTGAGGATATTTCCTTTTTCTCAAAGGGCCCCAATGGGCTCCCTCATATCACTTTGCAGATTCCACGAAAAGAGGGTTAGCAAACAGCTTCCTGAAGTCTAATCTGTAACACTGTGTTATGAATTCACAGATCACAAAGAAGTTTCTCAGAAAACTTCTTTCACGTTTTGAACTGATGATAATTCCTTTATCTGCGTAGGCCTCAATGCGATCCAAAGTAGCCTTCTCAGGTTCCTCAAAGACAGTGTTAATGGACTGTTCCAGGAAACATAAGTGTAACTCTGTGAGATGAATTCACATATCACCAAGAACTTTCTATGCAACTTCTTTCTAGTTTGCATCTGAGGATATTTCCTTTGTCACCGTAAGCTTCATTGTGCTAAGAAGTATCCCATTGCAGATTTCAAGAAAACTGTGTTAGCAAACAGATCACTAAAGAGAAACGCATAACTCTGTGAGTTGCATTCATACATCAAAGTGCATATTCCCAGAAGGCTTCTTTCCCGTTTTTATCTGAAGATATTTCCTTTTTCAACATAGCCCTCAATTAGCTCCCAAATATCACTTTGCAGAATCCACGACAACTGTGTTAGCAAACTGTTCCAAGAAGGGAAGGGTGGAACTCTGCGTGATGAAGTCACGCATCAGAAAGCTATCTCTCGGAAAGCTTCTCTCTAGCTCTTATCTGAGGATATTTCTTTTTTAACAATGGGCCCCCTCGTCTCCCAAATATGACTTTGCAAATTCCACGAGAAGAGTGTTAGCAAACTGCTTCATGAGGATTAAGTTATAACTCTGTGAGATGAATTCACACATCACAAAGAAGTTTCTAGTAAGCTTCTTTCTAGTTTTCATCTGAGGATATTTCCTTAGTCCCCGTAAGCTTCATAGAGCTAAGAAGTATCCCATTGCAGATTTCAAGAAAACTGTGTTAGCAAAGTGATCACTGAAGAGAAAGGTGTAACAGTGTGAGGTGCATTCATACATCGAAGTGCATTTTCCCAGAAGGCTTCTTTCCAGTTTTTATCTGAAGATATTTCTTTTTCACCATCGCCCTCAAAGAGCTCCCAAATAGCACTTTGCAGTATCCACGACAACAGTGTTAGCAACCTGTTCCAGGAAGGGAAGGGTGGAACTGTGTGTGATGAAGTCACACATCAGACAGCAATCTCTCATAAAGCTTCTCTCAAGTTATTATCTCAGGATATTTCCTTTTTCACACTGGGCCCCAATGGGTTCTCAAATATCACTTTGCAGATTCCACGAAAAGAGTGTTAGCAAACTGCTTCATAAGGACTAAGTTGTAACTCTGTGAGATGAATTCACAGATCACAAAGAAGTTTCTCAGAAAGCTTCTATCACGTTTTGAACTGATGATATTTCCTTTATCAGTGTAGGCCTCAATGCGATCTGAAGTAACCCTTCTCGGGTTCCTCAAAACAGTGTTAATGGACTGTTACCGGAAACAGAAGTGTAATTCTGTGAGATGAATTCACACATCACCAAGAAGTTTCTAGGAAAGCTTCTTTCTACTTTTCATCTGAGGATATTTCTTTGTCACCGTAAGCTTCATTGCGCTGTGATGTATCCCATTGCAGATTTCAAGGAAACTGTGTTAGCAAACTGATCACTGAAGAGAAAGGTGTCACTCTGTGAGTCGCATTCATATATCGAAGTAAATTTTCTCAGAAGGCTTCTTTCCAGTTTTTTTCTGAAGATATTTTCTTTTTCACCATAGCCCACAATGAGCTCCCAAATATCATTTTGCAGAATCCACGACCACTGTGTTAGCAAACTGTTCCAAGAAGGGAAGGGTGGATTTCTGTGTGATAAAGTCACAACTCAGAAAGCAATCTCACAGAAAGTGTCTCTCTAGTTATTATCTGTTGATATTTCCTTTTTCACCCTGGGCCCCAATGGGCTCCCAAATATCACTATGCAGATTCCACGAAAAGAGTGTTAGCAAAGTGCTTCATGAGGACTAAGTTTTAACTCTGTGAGATGAATTCACAGATCACACAGAAGTTTCTTAAAAAAACTTCTCTCACTTTTTGAACTGATTATATTTCCTTTAGTAGAGTAGGCCTCAATGCATTCCAAAGTAGCCCTTCTCGGGTTCCTCAAAGACAGTGTTAATGGACTCTTCCAGTAAACATAAGTGTAACTCTGTGAGAGGAATTCATCCATCACCAAGAAGTTTCCACGAAATCTACTTTCTACTTTTCATCTGAGGGTATTTCCTTTCTCACCGTAAGCTTCATTGGGCTAAGAAGTATCCCAATGCAGATATCAAGAACACTGTGTTAGCAAGCTGATCACTGAAGAGAAAGGTGTTACTCTGTGAGTTGCATTCATACATCGAAGTGCATTTTCCCAGAAGGCTTCCTTCCAGTTTTTATCTGAAGATATTTCCTTTTTCACCATAGCCCTCAATGAGCTCCCAAATATCACTTTGCAGAATCCATGACAACTGTGTTAGCAAACTCTTCCAAGAAGGGAAGGGTGGAACTGTGTGTGATGAAGTCACACGTCAGAAAACAACCTCTCAGAAAGCTTCCCTCTAGTTATTATCTCAGGATATTTCCTTTTTCACACTGGGCCCCAATGGGCTCCCAAATATCACTTTGCAGATTCCACAAAAAGAGTGGTAGGAAACTGCTTCATGAGGACTAAGTTGTAACTCTGTGAGATGAACTTACAGATCACAAAGAAGTTTCTCAGAAAGCATCTTTCACGTTTTGAACTGATGATATTTCCTTTATCAGGGTAGGCCTCAATGAGATCCAAACTAACCCTTTTCGTTTTCCTCAAAGATAGTGTTAATGGACTGTTCCCGGAAACATAAGTGTAACTCTGTGAGATGAATTCACACATCACCAAGAAGTTTCTACGAAAGCGTTTCTCTACTTTTCATATGAGGATATTTCCTTTGTCACCTTAAGCTTCATTGCGCTAGGAAGTATCCCATTACAGATTTGAAGAAAACTGTGTGAGCAAACAGAGCACTGACGAGAAAGGTGTAATTCTGTTAGTTGCATTCAAACACCGAAGTGCAATTTCCCAGAAGGCTTCTATGCAGTTTTTATCTAAACATATTTCCTTTTTAACCGTAGCCCTCAATGAGCTCCAAAATATCACTTTGCAGAATCCATGACAACAGTGTTAGCAAACTGACGAGGTAGGGAAGGGTTTAACTCTGTGTGATGATGTCAAACATCAGAAAGCAATCTCTCAGATAGCTTCTCTCTAGTTATTATATGAGGATATTTCTTTTTTCACAATGGGACCCAATGGGCTCCGAAATATCACTTTGCAGATTCAATGAACAGAGTGTTAGCAATCTGCTTCACGAGGACTAAGTTGTAACACTTTCAGATGAATTCACAGATCACAAAGAAATTTCTCAGAAAGCTTCTTTCACGTTTTGAACTGATGATATTTCCTTTATCAGCGTAGGCCCCAATGCGATCCAAAGTTGCCCTTCTCATGTTCCTGAAACACAGTGTTAATGGACTGTTCCAGGAAAAAGAAGTGTAATTCTGTGAGATGAATTCACACATCACAAAGAAGATTCGAAGAAAGCTACTTTCTAGTTTTCATCTGAGGATATTTCCTTTGTCACTGTAAGCTGAATTGCGCTAAGAAGTATTCCATTAAGGATTTCAAGCAAACTGTGTCAGCAAACTGATCACTGAGGAGAAACGTGTAACTCTGTGAGTTGCATTCATACATCGAAGTGCATTTTCCCAGAAGGCTTCTTTCCAGTTTTTATCTGGAGATATTTCCTTTTTCCCATAGCCCTCATTGACCTCCCAAATATCACTTTGCAAAATCCACGACAACTGTGTTAGCAAACTGTTCCAAGAAGGGAAGTGTGGAACTCTGAGTGATGAAGTCACACCTCAAAAAGCAATCTCTCGGAAAGCTTCTCTCTAGTTATTATCTGAGGATATTTCCTTTTTCACAATGGGCCCCAATGGGCTCCCAAATATCACTTTGCAGATGCCACGAAAATAGTGTTAGCAAACTGCTTCCTGAGGTCTTAGCTGTAACTCTGTGAAATGAATTCACAGATCACAAAAAAGTTTCTCAGAAAGCTTCTTTCACGTTTTAAACTGATGATATTTCCTTTATCAGTGTAGGCCTCAATGCGATCCAAACTAGCCCTTCTCGGGTTCCTCAAAGACAGTGTTAATGGACTATTCCAGGAAACATAAGTGTAACTCTGTGAGATGAATTCAAACATCCCCAAGAAATTTCTACGTAAGCTTCTTTCTAGTTTTCATTTGAGGATATTTACTTTATCACCGTAAGCTTCATTGCACTAGAAAGTATCCCATTGCAGATTTCAAGAAAATTATGTTAGCAAATTTATCACTGATGAGAAGGGTGTAACTCTGTGAGTTCCATTCATACATAGAAGTGCATTTATCCAGAAGGCTTTCTTCCAGTTGTTATCTGAAGATATTTCCTTTTTCACCATAGCCTCACTGAGCTCCCAAATTTCACTTTGCAAAATCCACGACAACTGTGTTAGCAAACTGTTCCAAGTAGGGAAGCGTGGAACTCTGTGTGATGAAGTCACACATGAGAAATCAATCTCTCAGAAAGCTTCTCTTTAGTTATCATCTGAGGATATTTCCTTTTTAACAATGGGCCCCAATGGGCTCCCAAATATCACTTTGCAGTTTCCAAAAGAAGAGTGTTAGCAAACTGTTTCCTGAGGTCTAAGCTGTAACTCTGTGAGATGAATTCACAGATCACAGGAAGTTCCTCAGAAAGCTTCTTTGACGTTTTCAACTGATGATACTTCCTTTATCAGTGTAGGCCACAATGCGATCCAAAATACCCCTTCTCAGTTTCCTCAAAAAGAGTGTTACTGGACGGTTCCAGGAAACATAAGTGTAACTCTGTGAGATGAATTCACACGTTACCAAGAATTTTCTAAGAAAGCTTCCTTCTAGTTTTAATCTGAGGATATTTCCTTTGTCATCATAAGCTTCATTGCGCTAAGAAGGATCCCATTGCAGATTCCAAGAAAACTGTCTTAGCAAACTGATCACTGAAGGGAAAGGTGCCACTCTGTGAGTTGCATTCCTACATTGAAGTGCATTTTCCCAGAAGGCTTGTTTCCAGTTTTTATCTGAAGATATTTCCTTTTTCACCATAGTCCTCAATGAGCTCCCAAATATCACTTTGCAGAATCTACGACAACTGTGTTAGCAAACTGTTCCAAGAAGGGAAGGGTGGAAATCTGAGTGATGAAGTCACACCTCAAAAAGCAATCTCTCGGAAAGCTTCTCTCTAGTTATTGTCTGAGGATATTTCCTTTTTCACAATGGGCCCCAATGGGCTCCCAAATATCACTTCGCCGATACCACGTAAAGAGTTTTAGCCAATTGCTTCATGAGGACTAAGTTGTAACACTGTGAGATGAACTAACAGATCACAAAGAAGTTTCTCAGAAAGCTTCCCTCACGTTTTGAACTGCTTATATTTCCTTTAACAGCATAGGCCTCAATGCAATCTAAAGGAGCCCTTCTCAGGTTCCTCAAGGACAGTGTTAATGGACTGTTCCCGGAAACATCACTGTAACTCTGTGAGATGAATTCACACATCATCAAGAAGTTTCTAAGAAAACTTCTTTCTAGTTTTCCTCTGAGGATATTTCCTTTGTTACCATAAGCTTCATTGTGCTAACACGTATCCCATTGCAGATTTCAAGAAAACTGTGTTAGCAAACTGATCACTGAAAAGAAAGGTGTAACTCTGTGAGTTGCATTCATACATGGAAGTGCATTTTCTCAGAAGGCTTCTTTCCAGTTTTTATCTGAAGATATTTCCTTTTTCTCCATAGCCGTGAATGTGCTCCCAAATATCCCTTTGCAGAATCCACGACAACACTCTTAGCAAACTGTTCCAAGAAGGGAAGGGTGGATCTCTGTGTGATGAAGTCACACCTCAGAGAGCAATCTCTCAGAAAGCTTCTCTCTACTTATTATCTGAGGATATTTCCTTATTCACAATGGGACCCAATGGGCTCCCAAATATCACTTTGCAGATTCCACGAAAAGAGTGTTAGCAAACTGCTTCATGATGACTAAGTTGAAACACCGTGAGATGAATTCACAGATCACAAACAAGTTTCTCAGAAAGCTTCTCTCACTTTTCGAACTGATGATATTTCCTTTATCAGCGTAGGCCTCAAAGCGATCCAACGTAGCCCTTCACAGATTCCTCAAAGACAGTGTTATTGGACTGTTCTAGGAAACTTAAGTGTAACTCTGTGAGATGAATTCACACATCACCAAGAAGTTTCAAAGAAAGCTTCTTTCTCGTTTTCATCTGAGGATGTTTCTTTGTCACCGTAGGCTTCATTGCACTAAGAAATATGCCATTGCAGATTTCAAGAAAACTGTTAGGAAGCTGATCACTGAAGGGAAAGGTGTACCTCTGTGAGTTGCATTCATACATCGAAGTGCATTTTCCCAGAAGGCTTCTTTCCAGTTTTTATCTGAAGTTACTTCCTTTTTCTCCATAGCCCTCAATGAGCTCCCAAATACCACATTTCAGAACCCCGAACAACTGGGTTAGCAAACTGTTTCAAGAAGGGAAGGGTGGAACTCTGTGTGATGAAGTCACACATCAGAAAGCCATCTCTCAGAAAGCTTCTCTCTAGTTATTATCTGAGGATATTTCCTTTTTCACAATGGGCCCCAATTGGCTCCCAAATATCACTCTGCAGATTCCACGAAAAGAGTGATAGCAAACTGCTGCCTGAGGTGTAAGCTGTAACACTGTGAGATGAATTCACAGGTCACAAAGAATATTCTCAGAAAGCTTCACTCACTTTTTGAACTGATGATATTTCCTTTGTCAGCGTAGACCTCAATGTGATCCAAAGTAGCCCTTCTTAGGTTCTTCAAAGACAGTGTTAATGGACTGTTCCAGGAAACATAAGTGTAATTCTGTGAGACAAATTCACACACCACCAAGAAGTTTCTAGGAAAGCTTCTTTCTACTTTTTATCAGAAGATATCTCCTTTGTCAGCGTAAGCTTCATTGCGCTAAGAAGTATCCCATGGCAGATTTCAAGAAAACTGTCTTAACAAACTTATCACTGAAGAGGAAAGTGTAACTCTCTGAGTTGCATTCATACATCAAAGTGCATTTTCGCAGAAGGCTTCTTTCCTGTTTCTACTTATAGATATTTCCATTTTGAACATAGCCCTCAGTGAGCTCCCAATTATCACTTGGCAGAATCTATGACGATAGTGTTAGCAAACTGTTCCAAGAAGGGAAGGCTGAAACTCTGTGTGATGAAGTCACACATCAGATAGCAATCTCTCAGAAAGTTTCTCTATAGTTATTATCTGAGGATATTTCCTTTTTCACAATGCACCCTAAACGGCTCCAAAATATCACTGTGCAGATTCCACGAAAAGAGTGTTAGCAAACTGCTTCCTGAGGCCTAAGCTGTAACTCTGTGAGATGAATTCACAGATCACACAGAATTTTCTCAGAAAGGTCCTTTCACGTTTTGAACTGATGATATTTCCTTTATGAGCGTCGGCCTCAATGCCATACACAGCAGCCTTTCTCAGGTTCCTCAAAGACAGTTTTATTGGACTGTTCCTTCAAATATAAGTGTAACTCTGTGAGATGAATTCACTCATCTCCAAGAAGTTTCCAGGAAAGATTCTTTCTAGATTTCATCTGAGGAGATTTCCTTTGTCACCATAAGCTTCCTTGCGCAAAGCAGTGTCCCATTGCAGATTTCAAACAAATTGATAGGAAACTGATCAATAAGAGAAAAGTGTAACTCTGTGAGTTGCATTCATACATCGAAGTGCATTTTTCCAGAAGACTCTTTCCAGTTTTTATCTGAAGATATTTCCTTTTTCACCATAGGACTCAATGAATTCCCAAATATCACTTTGCAGAATCCACAACAACAGTGTTAGCAAACTGTTCCATGATTGGAAGGGTGGAAGTCTGTGTGATGAAGTCACACATCAGAAAGCAATCTCTCAGAAAGCTTTTCTCTAGTTCTTATCTGAGGATAATTCCTTTTTCACAATGGGGCCCAAAGAGCTCACAAATATCACTTTGCAGATTTCACGAAAAGAGTGTTAGGAAACTGCTTCCTGAGGTCTAAGCTGTAACTCTGTGAGATGAATTCACAGATCACAAAGAAATTTCTCAGAAAGCTTCTTTCACTTTTGGAACTGATGATATTTCCTTTATCAGCGTAGGCCTCAATGCGATCCAAAGTAGCCCTTCTCAGGTTCCTCAAAGACAGTGTTAATGGAGTGTTCCAGGAAACATAAGTGTAACTCTGTGAGATGAATTCACACATCACCAAGAAGTTTCAAAGAAAGCTTCTTTCTAGTTTTTATCTGAGGATATTTCCTTTGTCACCGGAATCTTCATTGCCCTAAGAAGTATCCCATTGCAGATTTCAAGAAAACTCTGTTGGCAAACTGATCACTGAACAGAAACGTTTAACTCTGTGAGTTGCATTCATACATCGAAGTGCAATTTCCCAAAAGGATTCTGTCCAGTTTTTATCTGAAGATATTTCCTTTTTCACAAAACCCCTCAATGAGCTCCCAAATATCACTTTGCAGAATCCACGACAACAGTGTTAGCAAACTGTTCGAAGAATGGAAGGCTGAAATTCTGTGTGATGAAGTCACATAGAGGAAAGCAATCTCTCAAAAAGCGTCTCTCTAGTTATTATCTGAGGATATTTCCTTTTTCACCATGGGCCCCAATGGGCTCCCAAATATCACATTGCAGATTCCACAAAAAGATTGTTAGCAAAATTCCTCCTGAGGTCTAAGCTGCAACTCGGTGAGATGAACTCACCGATCACAAAGAAGTTTCTCAGAAAGCTTCTTTCACGTTTTGAACTGATGATATTTCCTTTATCAGCGTAGGTCTCCATGTTATCCAAAGTGGCCCCTCTAAGATTCCTCAAAGACAGTGTTAATGGACTGTTCCAGGAAACATAAGTGTAACTCTGTGAGATGAATTCACAGATCACCAAGAAGTTTCAAGGAAAGTTGTTTCTAGTTTTCATCTGAGGATATTTCCTTTGTCACCGTAAGCTTCATTGCGCTAAGAAGTATCCCATTGCAGATTTCAAGAAAACTGTGTTACGAAACTGATCACTGAAGAGAAACGTGTAACTCTGTGAGTTGCATTAATACACCGAAGTGTATTTTCCCAGAAGGCTTCTTTCCAGTTTTTATCTGAAGATATTTCCTTTTTCACCACCGCCCTCAATGAGCTCCCAAATATCACTTTGCAGAATCCACGACCACAGTGTTAGCAAACTGTTCCAAGAAGGGAAGGGTGGAACTCTGTGTGATGAAGTCACACCTCAGAAAGCAATCTCTCCCAAAGCTTCTCTCTAGGTATTATCTGAGGATATTTCCTTTTTCACAATGGGCCCCAATGGGGTCCCAAATATCACTTTGAAGATTCCATGAAAAGAGTTTAAGAAAACTGCTTCCTGAGATCTAACCTGTAACTCTGTGAGATGAATTCACAGATCACAAAGAAGTTTCTCAGAAATCTTCTTTCACGTTTTGAACTGATGATATATCCCTTATCAGCCTAGGCCTCAATGCGTTCCAAAGTAGCCCTTCCCAGGTTCCTCAAAGACAGTGTTAATGGACTGTTCAGGAAATATAAGTGTAACTCTGTGAGATGAATTCACACATCATCAAGAAGTTTCTAAGAAAGCTTCTTTCTAGTTTTCATCTGAGGTTATTTTCTTTGTCACCGTAAGCTTCATTGCGAAAAGAAGTTTCCCATTGTAGATTTCAAGAAAACTCTGTTAGCAAACTGATCACTGAAGAGAAACGTGTAACTCTGTGAGATGCATTCATACATCGAACTGCATTTTCCCAGAAGGCTTCTTTCCAGTTTTTATCTGAAGATATTTCCTTTTTAACCATAGCCCTCAATGAGTTTCCAAATATCACTTTGCAGAATCCATGACCACAGTGTTAGCAGACTGTTCCAAGAAGGAAAGGGTGAACTCTGTGTGATTAAGTCACACATCAGAAAGCAATCTCTCAGAAAGCTTCTCACTAGTTATTATCCTAGGACATTTCCTTTTTCACAATGGGCCCCAATGTGCTCCCAAATATCACTGTGCAAATTCCACGAAAAGAGTGTTAGCAAACTGCTTCTTGAGGTCTAAGCTGTAACTCTGTGAGATGAATTTAGAGATCACAAAGAAGTTTCTCAGAAAGCTTCTTTCACGTTTTGTACTAATAATATTTCCTTTATCAGCATATGCCTCAATGCGATCCCAATTAGCCCTTCTCAGGTTCCTCAAAGACAGTGTTAATGGAGTGTTCCAGGACACATAAGTGTAACTGTGTGATATGAATTCACACATCACCAAGATGTTTCTAAAAAAGCTTCTTTCTAGTTTTCATCTGAGGATATTTCCTTTGTCACCATAAGCTTTATTGCGCTAAGAAGTATCCCATTGCAGATTTCAAGAAAACTGTATTATCAAACTGATCACTGAACAGCAACGTGCAACTCTGTCAGATGCATTCATGCATCGAAGTGCATTTTCCCAGAAGGCTTCTTTCCATTTTTTATCTGAAAATATTTCCTTTTTCACCATAGCCCTCAATGAGCTCCCAAATATCACTTTGCAGAATCCACGGCAACTGTGTTGGCAAACGGTTCCAAGAAGGGAAGGGTGGAACTCTGTGTGATGAAGTCACACCTCAGAACGCAATCTCTCAGAAAGCTTCTCTCTAGTTATTATCTGAGGATATTTCCTTTTTCACAATGGGCCCCAAAGGGGTCCCAAATATCACTTTGCAGATTCCACGAAAAGAGTGTAAGCAAACTGCTTCATGAGGACTAAGTTGTAACTCTGTGAGATGAATTCACACCTCACAAGGAAGTTTCTCAGAAAGCTTCTCTCTCTTTTTGAACTGATTATATTTCCTTTATCATCGTAGGCATCAATGCTATCCAAAGTAGCCCTTCTCAGGTTCCTCAAAGACAGTGTTAATGGACTGTTCCAGGAAACATGACTGTAACTCTGTGAGATGAATTCACACATCACCAGGAAGTTTCTAAGAAAGTTACTTTCTAGTATTCATCTGATTATATTTCGTTTGTCACCGTAAACATCATTGCGATAAGAAGGATCCCATTCCAGATTTTTAGAAGACTGTGTTAGCAAACTGATCACTGAAGAGAAACGTGTAACTCTGTGAGTTGCATTCATACATCGAAGTGCATTTTCCCAGAAGGCTTCTTTCCAGTTTTTATCTGAAGATATTTCCTTTTTCACCATAGCCCTCAATGAGCTCCCAAATATCACTTGGCAGAATCCACGACAACTGTGTTAGCAATTTTTCCAAGAAGGGAAGGTGGAACCCTGTGTGATGAAGTCATACCTCAGAAAGCAATCTCTCAGAACGTTTCTCTCTAGTTATTATCTGAGTATATTTCCTTTTTCACAATGGGCCCCAATGGGCTCCCAAATATCACTTTGCAGATTCCACGAAAAGAGTGTTAGCAAACTGCTTCATGAGGACTAAGTTGTAACACTGTGAGATGAATTCACAGATTACAAATATTTTCTCAGAAAGCTTCTTTCACGTTTTGAACTGATGATATTTTCTTTATCATCGTAGACCCCAATGCAATCCAAAGTAGCCCTTCTCAGTTTCCACAAAGACAGAGTTAATGGACTGTTCCAGGAAACGTAAGTGTAACTGTGTGAGATGAATTCACACATCACCAAGAATTTTCTAAGAAATCTTCTTTTTGGTTTTCATCTGAGGATAGTTCCTTTGTCAATGTAAGCTTCATTGCGCTTAGAAATATCCCATTGCAGATTTCAAGAAATCTGTGTTAGCAAAGCTATCACTGAAGAGAACGGTGTACTTCTCTGAGTTCCGTTGATACATCGAAGTGCGTTTTCTCAAAAGGCTTCTTTCCAGTTTTTGTCGGAAGATATTTCCTTTTTCACTATAGCCCTCAATGAGCTCCCAAATATCTCTTGACAGAATACGTGACAACTGTGTTAGCAAACTGTTCCAAGAAGTGTAGGGTGGAACTCTGTGTGATGAAGTCACACATCCGAAAGCAATCTCTCAGAAAGCTTCTCTCTAGTTATTATCTGAGGATATTTCCTTTTTCACAATGGGCCATATTGAGCTCCAAAATATCACTTTGCAGTTTCCACAAAAAGAGTGTTAGCAACCTGCTTCATGAGGACTAATGTGTAAATCTGTGAGATGAACTCACAGATCACAGAGAAGTTTCTCAGAAAGCTTCTTTCACGATTTGAACAGACGACATTTCCTCTATCAGTGTAGGCCTCAATGAGTTCCAGGGTAGCCCTTCTCAGGTTCCTCAAAGACAGTGTTAATGGACTGTGCCAGGAAACATAAGTGTAACTCTGTGAGATGAATTCACACATCACCAAGCAATTTATAAGAAAGCTTCTTTCTACTTTTCATCTGAGGATATTTCCTCTGTCACCTGAAAGCTTCATTGCGCTAAGAAGTATCCCATTGCAGATATCAAGAAAATTATGTTAGGAAACTGATCACTGAAGAGAAACGTGTACCTCTGTGAGTTGCATTCATACATCGATGTGCATTTTCCCTGAAGGCTTCTTTCCAGTTTTTATCTGAAGATATTTCCTTTTTCACCATAGCCCTCAATGGGCTCCCAAATATGAATTTGCAGATTCCACGAAAAGAGTGTTTGCAAACTGCTTCCTGAGGTCTAAGCTGTAACTCTGTGAGATGAATTCACAGATCACAAAGAAGTTTCTCAGAAAGTTTCTTTCACGTTTTGAACTGATGATACTTCCTTTATCAGCGTAGGCCTTAATGCCATCCAATGTAGCCCTTCTCAGGTTCCTCAGAGACAGTGTTAATGGACTGTTCCAGGAAACATAAGTGTAACTCTGTGAGATGAATTCACACATGACCAAGAAGTTTCTAAAAAAGCTTCTATGTAGTTTTCATGGGAGGATATTTCCTTTGTCACCGTAAGCTTCATTGCGCCAAGACGTATCCCCTTGCAGATTTCAAGAAAACTCTGTTACGAACCTGATCACTGAAGAGAAACATGTAACTCTGTGAGTTGCATTCATACATCGAACGTGAATTTTCCCAGAAGGCTTCCTTCCAGTTTTTATCTGAAGATATTTTCTTTTTCACCATAGCCCTCAATGAGCTCCCAAATATCACTTTGCAGAATCCACGACAACAGTGTTAGCAAACTGTTCGAAGAAGGGAAGGCTGAAACTCTGTGTGATGAAGTCACACAGAGGAAAGCAATCTCTCAAAAAGCTTCTCTCTATTTATTATCTCAGGATATTTCCTTTTCCACCATGGGCCCCAATGTGCTCCCAAATATCACATTGCAGATTCCACGAAAAGAGTGTTAGGAAATATGCTTCCTGAGGTCTAAGCTGTAACTCTGTGAGATGAACTCACAGATCACTAAGAAGATTCTCAGAAAGCTTATTTCACGTTTTGAACTGATGATATTTCCTTCATCAGCGTAGGCCTCAATGCAATTCAAAGTAGCCCTTCTCAGGTTCCTCAAAGACACTGTTATTGGACTTTTCCAGGAAACATAAATGTAACTCTGTGAGATGAATTCACACATCACCAAGAAGTTTCTAGGAAAGCTTCTTTCTAGTTTTCATCTGAGAATATTTCCTTTGTCACCGTACCCTTCATGGAGCTAAGAGTTATCCCATTGCAGATTTCAAGAAAACTGTGTTAGGAAAGTGATCATTGAAGAGAACCGTGTAAATCCGTGAGTTGCATTCATACATAGAAGTGCATTTCCCAGACCGGCTTCTTTCCAAGTTTTTATCTGAAGATATATCCTTTTCACCATAGGCCCTCCATGAGCTCCCAAATATCACTTAGGCAGAATCCACGATAACAGTGTTAGCAAACTGTTCAAAGAAGGGAAGGGTGGAACCTGTGTGATGAATCACACCTCAGAAGAAGCAATCTCTCGAAAGCTTCACTCTAGGTATTATCTGAGGATATTTCCTTTCTCACAATGGGCCCCATTGGGCTCCCAAATATCACTTTGCAGATTCCATGAAAAGAGTTTAGAAAACTGCTTCCTGAGGTCTAAGCTGTAACTCTGTAGGAAGTATACACAGATCAAAGAGGTTTCTCAGAAAGCTTCTTTCACTTTTGAACTGATATATCCTGTATCAGCATAGGCCTCAATGCGTTCCAAAGTAGAGCCCTCTCAGGTTCCTCAAAGACAGTGTTAATGGACTGTTCCCTTACATAATGTAACTCTGTGAGATGAATTCACATCACCAAGAATTTCAAGAAGCGTCTTTCTAGTTTTCATCTGAGGATATTTCCTTTTTCACCATAAGCTTCATTGCGCTAAGAGTATCCCATTGCAGATTTCCAGAAAATTGTGTTTGCAAACTGATCACTGAGAGAAACGTGTAACTCTGTGAGTTGCATTCATACATCGAAGTGCATTTTCAAGAAGGACTTCTTCCAGTTTTTATCTGAAGATATTTCCTTTTTCACAACTGCCCTCAATGAGCTCCGAAATATCACTTTGCAGAGTCCACGACAACTGTGTTAGCAAACTGTTCCAAGAAGGGAAGGGTGAAACTCTGTGTGATGAAGTCACTCCTCAGAAAGCAATCTCTCAGAAAGCGTACTCCTCTAGTTATTATCTGAGGATATTTCCTTTTCACATTGGGCCCCAAGGGCTCCCAAATATCACTTTGCAGATTCCTCGAAAAGAGTTTTAGCAACTGCTTCCTGAGTACTAAGTTGAAACACTGTGAGATGAATTCACAGATAACAAACAAGATTCTCAGAAAGCTTCTCTCAAGTTTTGAATTGATGGTATTTGCTTTATCAGCCTAGGCTTCAGTACGATCCAAAGTAGCCCTTCTCAGGTTCCTCAAAGACAGTGTTAATGGACTGTTCCAGGAAACATAAGAGTAACTCTGTGAGATGAATGCACACATCATCAAGACGTTTCTGGGAAAGGTTCTTTCTAGTTTTCATCTGACGATATTTCCTTTGTCCCCATAAGCTTCCTTGCGCTAAGAAGTATCCCAGTGCAGATTTCAAGAAAACTGTGTTAGCAAACTGATCACTGAAGAGAAACGTGAAACTCTGTGAGTCGCATTCACACATCGAAGTGCATTTTCCAAGGTGTCTTCTTTCCAGTTTTTATCTGAAGATATTTCCTTTTCCACCACAGCCCTCAATGAGCTCCCAAATACCACTTGGCAGAATCCACGACAACAGTGTTAGCAAACTGTTCCAAGAAGGGAATTGTGGAACTCTGTGTGATGAAGTCACACATCATAAAGCAATCTCTCAGAAATCTTCTCTCTACTTATTATCTGTGGATATTTCCTTTTTCACAATGTGCCCCAATGGGCTCCCAAATGTCACTTCGCAGATTTCACGAAAAGAGTGTTAGCAAACTGCTCTCTGAGGACTAAGTTGTAACTCTGTCAGATGAATTCAGAGATCACAGAGAAGTTTCTCAGAAAGCTTCTTTCTAGTTTTGAACTGATGATATTTCCTTTGTCAGCGTTGGCCTCACTGCGATCCAAAGTAGGCCTCTCAGGTTCCTCAAAGACAGTGTTAATGGACTATTCCAGGAAACATAAGTGAGATGAATTCACACAGCACCAAGAAGTTTTTGAGAAAGCTTCTTTCTAGTTTTCATCTGAGGATATTTGTGAACGCTAGATTCACTGCGCTAAGAAATATCCCATTGCAGATTTCAAGAAAAACTGTGTTAGCAAACTGATCACTGAAGAGAAAGGTGTCACTCTGTGAGTTTCATTCATACATCACAGTGCATTTTCCCAGAAGGTTTCTTTCCAGTTTTTATATGAAGATATTTCCTTTTTCACCATAGCCCTCATGAGCTCCCAAATGTCACTTTGCAGAATCCACGGCAACAGTGTTAGCAAACTCTTCCAAGAAGGGAAGAGTGGAACTCTGTGTGATGAAGTCACACATCAGAAAGCAATCTCTCAGAAAGCTTCTCTCTAGTTATTATCTGAGGATATTTCCTTTTTCACATTGGGCCCCAAAGGGCTCCCAAATATCACTTTGCAGATTCCTCGAAAAGAGTTTTAGCAAACTGCTTCCTGAGGTCTAAGCTGTTACCCTGTGAGACGAATTCTCAGATCACAAAGAAGTTTCTCAGAAAGCTTCTCTCACTTTTTAACTGATGATATTTCCTTTATCAGCCTAGGCTTCAGTACGATCCAAAGTAGCCCTTCTCAGGTTCCTCAAAGACAGTGTTAATGGACTGTTCCACGAAACGTTAGTGTAACTTTGTGAGATGAATTCACACATCACCAAGAAGTTTCCAAGAAAGCTTCCTTCAACTTTTCACCTGGGGATATTTCCTTTGTCACCGTAAGCTTCAGTTGCCAAACTGAACGTATCCCATTGTCAGGATTGCAAGAAAAATGTGTTTGCAATCTGATCCCTGAAGGAGGAAACATGTAACTTCTGTAGTTGCATTCATACATCGAAGTGCATTTTCCTAGAAGGCTTGTTTCCAGTTTTTATCTGAAGATATTTCCTTTTCACCATAGACCTCAATGAGCTCCCAAATAACACTTTGCGGAATCAAGACAACTGTGTTAGCAACTATTCCAAGAAGGGAAGGGTGGAACTCTGTGTGATGAAGTCACACATCACAAAGCAATCTCTCAGAAGCATCTCTCTAGTTATTATTGAGGATATTTCCTTTTTCACCATGGACCCCAAAGGGCTCCCAAATATCACTTTGCAGATTCCACAAAAAGAGTGTTAGCAAACTGCTTCATGAAGACTAATTTGTAACTCTGTGAGATGAATTCAAAGAATACAAAGAAGTTTCTCAGACAGTTTCTTTCACTTTTTGAACTGATGATATTTCCTTGATCAGCGTACGCCTCAATGCGACCCAAAGTAGCCCTTCTCGGGTTCCTCAAAGACAGTGTTAATGGACTCTTCCAGGAAACATAACTGTAACTCTGTGAGATGAATTCACACATCACCAAGAAGTTTCTAGGAAAGCTTTTTTCTAGTTTTCATCTCAGGATATTTCCTTTGTCTCCATAAGCTTCACTTGCGCTAAGAAGTATCCCATTGCAGATTTGCAAAAAAACTGTGTTAGGAAACTGATCACCGAATAGAAACTTGAACTCTGTGAGTTGCATTCAACATCGAAGTGCATTTTCCTAGAAGGCTTGTTTCCAGGTTTTATCTGAAGATTTCCTTTTTCACCATAGACCTCAATGAGCTCCCAAAATCTCACTTGACCAAATCCACGATAACTGTGTTGTTAGCAAACTGTTTCAAGAAGGGAAGGTTGCAACTCTGTGTGATGAAGTCCACATATCAGAAAGCAATCTCTCAGAAACCTTCTCTCTAGTTATTATCTGATGATATTTTCTTTTCACCATGGGACCAAATG
>NC_044564.1:2511985-2525212 GCF_007565055.1 Rhinopithecus roxellana | reverse complement strand
CACAGTTTTCTGGAAATCTGCAATTAGACACTTCATAGCGCAATGAAGCTTACGGTGACAAAGGATATATCCACAGATGAAAACTAGAAAGAAGCTTTCTTAGAAACTGCCTGGTGATGTGTGAATTCATCTCACAGAGTTACACTTATGTTTCGTGGAGCAGTCCATTAACACTGTCTTTGAGGAAACTGAGAAGGGCTTCCTTGCATCTTGCTTGGAGGCCTACGCTGATAAAGGACATTTCATCCGTTCAAACGTAAAGAAGCTTTTGAGAATCTTCTGAAATCTTTCTGATCTGGAGTTATCTCCCAGAATTATAAACTTTAGGACTTCAGAAGGCCAGTTTGCTAACACTCTTTTCGTGGAACTGGAAAATTAATTTGGGAGCCCATAGGGGCCCCATGGTGAGAAAGGAAAATAACGTCACATAAGAAGTAGAGAGAAGCTTCTGAGAGATTGCTTTCTGATGTGTGACTTCGTCACACAGAGTTCCACCCTTCCCTTCTTGGAACAGTTTGCTAACACTGTTGTCAGGGATTCTGCAAAGGTATATTTGGGAGCTCATTGAGGGCTATGGTGAAAAAGGACATATCCTCACATAATAACTAAAGAGAAGCTTTCTGAGAAACTGCATTGCCATGTGTGAATGCAACTCTCAGAGTTACACGTTCTCTTCAGTGATCAGTTTGTTAACACAGTTTTCTGGAAATCTGCAATTAGACACTTCATAGCGCAATGAAGCTTACGGTGACAAAGGATATATCCACAGATGAAAACTAGAAAGAAGCTTTCTTAGAAACTGCCTGGTGATGTGTGAATTCATCTCACAGAGTTACACTTATGTTTCGTGGAGCAGTCCATTAACACTGTCTTTGAGGAAACTGAGAAGGGCTTCCTTGCATCGCTTTGAGGCCTACGCTGATAAAGGACATTTCATCCGTTCAAAACGTGAAAGAAGCTTTCTGAGAAACTTCTTTCTGATCTGTGAGTTCATCTCCCAGACTTATAACTTAGACTTCAGAAAGCAGTTTGCTAACACTCTTTTCGTGGAATCTGGAAAGTGATATTTGGGAGCCCATAGGGGCCCATGGTGGAAAGGAAATACGTCACATAAGAAGTAGAGAGAAGCTTTCTGAGAGATTGCTTTCTGATGTGTGACTTCGTCACACAGAGTTCCACCCTTCCCTTCTTGGAACAGTTTGCTAACACTGTTGTCAGGGATTCTGCAAAGGTATATTTGGGAAGCTCATTGAGGGCTATGGTGAAAAGGACATATCCTCACATAATAACTAAAGAGAAGCTTTCTGAGAAACTGCATTTGCCATGTGTGAATGCAACTCTCAGAGTTACACGTTTCTCTTCAGTGATCAGTTTGTTAACACAGTTTTCTGGAAATCTGCAATTAGACACTTCATAGCGCAATGAAGCTTACGGTGACAAAGGATATATCCACAGATGAAAACTAGAAAGAAGCTTTCTTAGAAACTGCCTGGTGATGTGTGAATTCATCTCACAGAGTTACACTTATGTTTTCGTGGAGCAGTCCATTAACACTGTCTTTGAGGAAACTGAGAAGGGCTTCCTTGCATCGCTTTGAGGCCTACGCTGATAAAGGACATTTCATCCGCTTCAAAACGTGAAAGAAGCTTTCTGAGAAACTTCTTTCTGATCTGTGAGTTCATCTCCCAGACTTATAACTTAGACTTCAGAAGGCAGTTTGCTAACACTCTTTTCGTGGAATCTGGAAAGTGATATTTGGGAGCCCATAGGGGCCCATGGTGAGAAAGGAAATAATCGTCACATAAGAAGTAGAGAGAAGCTTTCTGAGAGATTGCTTTCTGATGTGTGACTTCGTCACACAGAGTTCCACCCTTCCCTTCTTGGAACAGTTTGCTAACACTGTTGTCAGGGCTTCTGCAAAGGTATATTTGGGAGCTCATTGAGGGCTATGGTGAAAAAGGACATATCCTCACATAATAACTAAAGAGAAGCTTTCTGAGAAACTGCATTGCCATGTGTGAATGCAACTCTCAGAGTTACACGTTTCTCTTCAGTGATCAGTTTGTTAACACAGTTTTCTGGAAATCTGCAATTAGACACTTCATAGCGCAATGAAGCTTACGGTGACAAAGGATATATCCACAGATGAAAACTAGAAAGAAGCTTTCTTAGAAACTGCCTGGTGATGTGTGAATTCATCTCACAGAGTTACACTTATGTTTCGTGGAGCAGTCCATTAACACTGTCTTTGAGGAAACTGAGAAGGGCTTCCTTGCATCGCTTTGAGGCCTACGCTGATAAAGGACATTTCATCCGTTCAAAACGTGAAAGAAGCTTTCTGAGAAACTTCTTTCTGATCTGTGAGTTCATCTCCCAGACTTATAACTTAGACTTCAGAAGGCAGTTTGCTAACACTCTTTTCGTGGAATCTGGAAAGTGATATTTGGGAGCCCATAGGGGCCCATGGTGAGAAAGGAAATACCGTCACATAAGAAGTAGAGAGAAGCTTTCTGAGAGATTGCTTTCTGATGTGTGACTTCGTCACACAGAGTTCCACCCTTCCCTTCTTGGAACAGTTTGCTAACACTGTTGTCAGGGATTCTGCAAAGGTATATTTGGGAGCTCATTGAGGGCTATGGTGAAAAAGGACATATCCTCACATAATAACTAAAGAGAAGCTTTCTGAGAAACTGCATTGCCATGTGTGAATGCAACTCTCAGAGTTACACGTTCTCTTCAGTGATCAGTTTGTTAACACAGTTTTCTGGAAATCTGCAATTAGACACTTCATAGCGCAATGAAGCTTACGGTGACAAAGGATATATCCACAGATGAAAACTAGAAAGAAGCTTTCTTAGAAACTGCCTGGTGATGTGTGAATTCATCTCACAGAGTTACACTGATGTTTCGTGGAGCAGTCCATTAACACTGTCTTTGAGGAAACTGAGAAGGGGCTTCCTTGCATCGCTTTGAGGCCTACGCTGATAAAGGAAATTTCATCCGTTCAAAACGTGAAAGAAGCTTTCTGAGAAACTTCTTTCTGATCTGTGAGTTCATCTCCCAGACTTATAACTTAGACTTCAGAAGGCAGTTTGCTAACACTCTTTTCGTGGAATCTGGAAAGTGATATTTGGGAGCCCATAGGGGCCCATGGTGAGAAAGGAAATAACGTCACATAAGAAGTAGAGAGAAGCTTTCTGAGAGATTGCTTTCTGATGTGTGACTTCGTCACACAGAGTTCCACCCTTCCCTTCTTGGAACAGTTTGCTAACACTGTTGTCAGGGATTCTGCAAAGGTATATTTGGGAGCTCATTGAGGGCTATGGTGAAAAAGGACATATCCTCACATAATAACTAAAGAGAAGCTTTCTGAGAAACTGCATTGCCATGTGTGAATGCAACTCTCAGAGTTACACGTTTCTCTTCAGTGATCAGTTTGTTAACACAGTTTTCTGGAAATCTGCAATTAGACACTTCATAGCGCAATGAAGCTTACGGTGACAAAGGATATATCCACAGATGAAAACTAGAAAGAAGCTTTCTTAGAAACTGCCTGGTGATGTGTGAATTCATCTCACAGAGTTACACTTATGTTTCGTGGAGCAGTCCATTAACACTGTCTTTGAGGAAACTGAGAAGGGCTTCCTTGCATCGCTTTGAGGCCTACGCTGATAAAGGACATTTCATCCGTTCAAAACGTGAAAGAAGCTTTCTGAGAAACTTCTTTCTGATCTGTGAGTTCATCTCCCAGACTTATAACTTAGACTTCAGAAGGCAGTTTGCTAACACTCTTTTCGTGGAATCTGGAAAGTGATATTTGGGAGCCCATAGGGGCCCATGGTGAGAAAGGAAATAACGTCACATAAGAAGTAGAGAGAAGCTTTCTGAGAGATTGCTTTCTGATGTGTGACTTCGTCACACAGAGTTCCACCCTTCCCTTCTTGGAACAGTTTGCTAACACTGTTGTCAGGGATTCTGCAAAGGTATATTTGGGAGCTCATTGAGGGCTATGGTGAAAAAGGACATATCCTCACATAATAACTAAAGAGAAGCTTTCTGAGAAACTGCATTGCCATGTGTGAATGCAACTCTCAGAGTTACACGTTTCTCTTCAGTGATCAGTTTGTTAACACAGTTTTCTGGAAATCTGCAATTAGACACTTCATAGCGCAATGAAGCTTACGGTGACAAAGGATATATCCACAGATGAAAACTAGAAAGAAGCTTTCTTAGAAACTGCCTGGTGATGTGTGAATTCATCTCACAGAGTTACACTTATGTTTCGTGGAGCAGTCCATTAACACTGTCTTTGAGGAAACTGAGAAGGGCTTCCTTGCATCGCTTTGAGGCCTACGCTGATAAAGGACATTTCATCCGTTCAAAACGTGAAAGAAGCTTTCTGAGAAACTTCTTTCTGATCTGTGAGTTCATCTCCCAGACTTATAACTTAGACTTCAGAAAGCAGTTTGCTAACACTCTTTTCGTGGAATCTGGAAAGTGATATTTGGGAGCCCATAGGGGCCCATGGTGAGAAAGGAAATAACGTCACATAAGAAGTAGAGAGAAGCTTTCTGAGAGATTGCTTTCTGATGTGTGACTTCGTCACACAGAGTTCCACCCTTCCCTTCTTGGAACAGTTTGCTAACACTGTTGTCAGGGATTCTGCAAAGGTATATTTGGGAGCTCATTGAGGGCTATGGTGAAAAAGGACATATCCTCACATAATAACTAAAGAGAAGCTTTCTGAGAAACTGCATTGCCATGTGTGAATGCAACTCTCAGAGTTACACGTTCTCTTCAGTGATCAGTTTGTTAACACAGTTTTCTGGAAATCTGCAATTAGACACTTCATAGCGCAATGAAGCTTACGGTGACAAAGGATATATCCACAGATGAAAACTAGAAAGAAGCTTTCTTAGAAACTGCCTGGTGATGTGTGAATTCATCTCACAGAGTTACACTTATGTTTCGTGGAGCAGTCCATTAACACTGTCTTTGAGGAAACTGAGAAGGGCTTCCTTGCATCGCTTTGAGGCCTACGCTGATAAAGGACATTTCATCCGTTCAAAACGTGAAAGAAGCTTTCTGAGAAACTTCTTTCTGATCTGTGAGTTCATCTCCCAGACTTATAACTTAGACTTCAGAAAAGCAGTTTGCTAACACTCTTTTCGTGGAATCTGGAAAGTGATATTTGGGAGCCCATAGGGGCCCATGGTGAGAAAGGAAATAACGTCACATAAGAAGTAGAGAGAAGCTTTCTGAGAGATTGCTTTCTGATGTGTGACTTCGTCACACAGAGTTCCACCCTTCCCTTCTTGGAACAGTTTGCTAACACTGTTGTCAGGGATTCTGCAAAGGTATATTTGGGAGCTCATTGAGGGCTATGGTGAAAAAGGACATATCCTCACATAATAACTAAAGAGAAGCTTTCTGAGAAACTGCATTGCCATGTGTGAATGCAACTCTCAGAGTTACACGTTTCTCTTCAGTGATCAGTTTGTTAACACAGTTTTCTGGAAATCTGCAATTAGACACTTCATAGCGCAATGAAGCTTACGGTGACAAAGGATATATCCACAGATGAAAACTAGAAAGAAGCTTTCTTAGAAACTGCCTGGTGATGTGTGAATTCATCTCACAGAGTTACACTTATGTTTCGTGGAGCAGTCCATTAACACTGTCTTTGAGGAAACTGAGAAGGGCTTCCTTGCATCGCTTTGAGGCCTACGCTGATAAAGGAAATTTCATCCGTTCAAAACGTGAAAGAAGCTTTCTGAGAAACTTCTTTCTGATCTGTGAGTTCATCTCCCAGACTTATAACTTAGACTTCAGAAAGCAGTTTGCTAACACTCTTTTCGTGGAATCTGGAAAGTGATATTTGGGAGCCCATAGGGGCCCATGGTGAGAAAGGAAATAACGTCACATAGTAAGTAGAGAGAAGCTTTCTGAGAGATTGCTTTCTGATGTGTGGACTTCGTCACACAGAGTTCCACCCTTCCCTTCTTGGAACAGTTTGCTAACACTGTTGTCAGGGATTCTGCAAAGGTATATTTGGGAGCTCATTGAGGGCTATGGTGAAAAAGGACATATCCTCACATAATAACTAAAGAGAAGCTTTCTGAGAAACTGCATTGCCATGTGTGAATGCAACTCTCAGAGTTACACGTTCTCTTCAGTGATCAGTTTGTTAACACAGTTTTCTGGAAATCTGCAATTAGACACTTCATAGCGCAATGAAGCTTACGGTGACAAAGGATATATCCCCAGATGAAAACTAGAAAGAAGCTTTCTTAGAAACTGCCTGGTGATGTGTGAATTCATCTCACAGAGTTACACTTATGTTTCGTGGAGCAGTCCATTAACACTGTCTTTGAGGAAACTGAGAAGGGCTTCCTTGCATCGCTTTGAGGCCTACGCTGATAAAGGATATTTCATAAGTTCAAAACGTGAAAGAAGCTTTCTGAGAAACTTCTTTCTGATCTGTGAGTTCATCTCCCAGACTTATAACTAGACTTCAGAAGCAGTTTGCTAACACTCTTTTCGTGGAATCTGGAAAGTGATATTTGGGAGCCCATAGGGGCCCATGGTGAGAAAGGAAATATCGTCACATAAGAAGTAGAGAGAAGCTTTCTGAGAGATTGCTTTCTGATGTGTGACTTCGTCACACAGAGTTCCACCCTTCCCTTCTTGGAACAGTTTGCTAACACTGTTTCAGGGATTCTGCAAAGGTATATTTGGGAGCTCATTGAGGGCTATGGTGAAAAAGGACATATCCTCACATAATAACTAAAGAGAAGCTTTCTGAGAAACTGCATTGCCATGTGTGAATGCAACTCTCAGAGTTACACGTTTCTTCAGTGATCAGTTTGTTAACACAGTTTTCTGGAAATCTGCAATTAGACACTTCATAGCGCAATGAAGCTTACGGTGACAAAGGATATATCCACAGATGAAAACTAGAAAGAAGCTTTCTTAGAAACTGCCTGGTGTATCTCGAGAAGTTTGCATGCCCACAACATGGCGGCCAATGCAGTTTTTCTCAGAAAAGCTTTCTTCTTTAGTTATATGTTTGAGGGGGGTAGGGTCAAGTTACGGTTTTAACTAAAACGACCCTACAATGAGCCTTCCCCAAATATTAACCTTTGGCAGGGGGGAAATGCCCGGGGACAAAAAAAAAAAGGGGTCGTTAAGAAGATTTTGTGTTAAAAAGGAACGGGGGGGAAAAATGTGGTGGAAAACTACCTGTTGTGGATGGTGGGAAAGGTCCAAAAACATCCAGAAAGCATAATTTTTCTCTCGGAAAAAGGGGCCTTCCCTCTGCTTTCTTATGTGGACGAATTTATTTTGCCTTTCTCACCACCATTTGGGGGCCCACAACTATGGGAATCCCAATCTCAATTTTCCAGGAATTCCACCGGAAAAAAAAAGAAAGTGTAAGTGTTTGAGCAAAACAAAACTGGCTTCTGAAGTCTAAGTTTTTATAAGTCTGGGAGGATGAACTCACCAGATCCAGAAAGAAAGGGGTTTCTCGAAAAGCTTCTTTCACGGTTGTTGAAACCCGGGGATTTTGAATTTTTCCCTTTATCAGCGTTAGGGCCTCAAAGCGGGATTGTTGTTTTGCAAGGGGGGGAACAAAAGAAATTTATTCCGTTTTTACTCAAAAAGGGGGGGGGGGAACAAGTGTTAAATTGCGGGACTTGCTCCACGAAAACAACTCAGTTTTGTTAAAAACTCTGTGAGATGTTGTAAAAAATTAAAACCACATCCACACAAAGGGCAGTTCTAGAAAAGCTTTCTTTTTTCTAGGTTTTTCATTTCTGTGGGGATATATTCCCCTTTGTTCAGCGTGTAAGGCTTTCATGCGCTATGAACGGGCGAGAAAACGGGGAAATAGAGGAAAGGAACAAAAGTAACATAAGGGGGGGACAAAAAAAAAACTCAAGGTGAGTAACAAGGAAAAACCACCCCCAAGAGGGACAAAAAGGTACTCTGAAGAGGTTTTGCATTCACACAGTGGGGAAAGAAAGTGGCCCAGTTTCTCAGGAAAAGATCTCTTTAGGGTTATTATGTGAGGGGTGGAGGGATATGTTCCTTTTTTCACCAAAACCAAAAAAGGGCAGCGACAAAAATTAAATGAGATAAAAAAGAAGTTTAAACTTTTTGGCAGGAAATACATGGGAAAAAAAAAAAAAGTGTGAGGGGAAAAAAAAAAATGTGCAAAAGAAAAGGGGGAAAGGGAAGGGTGGAAATTTTTCTGTGGTGGGACGGAAGGTCACCCAACCATTCAGAAAGCAATTCTATTTTTAAGGAAAAAGGCTGTTAGAGAGAACTTAGTATGGTGACGATTTATTACCTTTCTGTCAACCATGGGGCAAAAAAAAAGAGGGGCTGGCAGGGAGTGGAAAAAAAATTAAGAAAAAACAAATTTGAAAGACTTCAAACACGGAAACAAGAAAAGTGGGAGAAACATAAAAAATGGGAATTCTGAAAAAAAAAGTCTAAGTTATACCCAGTTTTTCTGGAAGATTGAAGGCTTCCACAAACCAGACAATTCAGAAAAGGAAGTTTTCTTTCAGAAAAGGGCGGAGGGCAAGGGGGGGGGAAAGGGCAGGTCCAGTACCCCAAGTAAAAGGGAAGGTATTGACAGAGGTGGGAAGGGAATGTGTACAATAAACGAGGATGGGGAAGGGCAGAAAAAAGGAAAAGGACTAAAAGGGGTGAAGTACAAAAGAAAGGGGTGGTAAAGGTGAAAATGATCCACAGAAAAAAGAAAGTGTAAAAACTTCTTGGTGAAGATGCCGAATTTCCCACCAACCATTCAACCAGGCAGTTTCTAAGGGGGAAAAAAGGAAAAAAGCTTCTTTTCTAGTTTTTCAATCTGTGGGAATTGTATCGGTTTGTGCACCGGAAAGCTTTCATGTTGCGGCTATGCAAAAGTGGGGGAGGTAAGGGAAAGAGTTAGAAAAGGAACAAAAAAACAAAACACAAAATCATGTGTTAAAAAAAAAAAAAAAAAAAAAAACTGATCAAACTGAAGAGGAAAAAAACTTGTAAAATTTCTGACAGAGTTTGCAATTTCCACCATGACCAATTTGGCAGGTTGTCTAAGGGGGAAAAAAAGCTTCATCTGTAGTTTTATGTGGAGGATTATTGGTTTTCCTTTCTTCACCATAGCCTCCCATTGGAGCTCCCCCCAACACTTAGTACCTTTGGGGCAAGAATCCTGGGGGAACCAACAGTTAGTTTTTAGGGAAAAAATGTTTAAAAGAAGGGAAAAAGGGGGGGTGGGGTTGGGTGGGGGAAACTCTGTGTGACGAGGTCCCCACCCCAACCATTCAGGAAGAAAAGCAAGTCTATCAGAAAGTTCTATCTACTTCTTTATGTTGTTGGGGGGACGCTATTCCTTTCCTCACAACCCATTTGGGACCCCATGGGGGGCCCCCAACAAATAAATCACTGTTCCAGATTCCCACCGAAAACGGGAGTGGTAGCAAAACTGCTTTCTTGAAGGTATTATAGACCCACGTTAGAAGGGATGGGAGAGGAAAAGTAACAAACAAAAACAAAATGAAAACGGATCAGGGAAAGAACGTCTATACAGGGAAAAGAGGTTCTTCTTAAAGTTTTTGACAAACGGGGGATGGAAATGTCCGTTATCAGCGTAGGGGCCTCACAGCGATGGCAAGGAAAAAGCCATTTTTTCTCAGTTTCCCTCACCAAAAGGGGGGCGAAAAGGCGGTAAGGGACTGATGACAAAAAAGGGAAAAGTCCTTAACAAGTGTAAAGGCGGTGGAGAGGAAAGGAGAAAAATCACAAATACAAAAGGACATAAAGTTTCTTAAAGGAAAAGGCTTTCTTTCTAGTTTTTTTCACTCTGTCGGAGATTATCCCTTGTCCACCGAAGGCTTCCAGGGAGAGAACTACGGTGCTGACAGTGGGAGAAGGGGAAATGGGGCTAAAGACAAGGGGAACAAAAAAGTGCTGCTAGGTGTGGTTAAAAAAAAAAACCTCGGGTGAAAAATGAAAGGAGAAAAGGTGTGTAAAAAGAGAAGAGGGGGAAATTTCACAAACATGGGGGGCAAATGAAGTTTATCAGAAAAGATTTATTCTTTAAAGTTATTTATGTTGGGGATTTATGTTTCTTTTTTTCAACCCCCATTTAAAGGGCCCTCAATGAGGGCTCCCAAAAAGAGCAAAACAGTGGAGGCATCGAGACCAGTGGAATAAAGCGAAAAAAAAAATAAAAGGGGGGTGCAAACAAAAAAAAAAAACAAAAGGGGGCAAAGAAGGGAAAGGGGTGGGTGGTGGTGGAATAATGGTGTGGTGGGGACGGGAAAAAGGGGGTTCCAAACACATTCAGGAAACAAAGCAATTCTCTTCAGGGAAAAAGCTTTCTCTCTACTTCTATTGTGACGATATGTCATTTTTTCACCACCATGGGGGGGGGCCCCCTAATTGGGATCCCAAAAATCACCAATTTCCCAGGGATTCCACGACGAAAAAAGGAGTGTTAGAAAAACAAATGGCCTTTATTTGAAAAAAAAGTCTAAAGTTTAAAAGGGTCTCGGAGGATGGAACTCACAGATCACAAAAAAGAAAGTTTCTCAAGAAAAAGAAAAGGGCTTCTTTCAACGGGTTTTGATAAGGATGAGTGAAAAAAGCCAGGGAAAGTGTGAAAAATGGAAAGTTTGGGATAAAAGAGTTTGTTTATGCATTTAAAAAAAGAGGATGGCAAGAAGGGGGGGGCAATTTTTTCTCAAAGTTTTCATTCCAAGGGAAACAGTGTTTTTATTGGGGGGGGGGGGGAAACTGCTCCGGCGGGAAAAAAAAAAAACCACAATCCAGTTTGTAAAACTCTGTGAAGATGAATTTTTAAAACAAATCCACCAGGGGGGGGGCCCCCAGTTTCTAAGACTGGCCTTTTCTTTTCTAGTTTCAATTTTGTGGGATATATATCCTTTGTTTCCACAACCGTTAAAAGATTTCATTGCGGCTATGAAAGTGGTTCTAATTTGCCAGAATTTCCAAGGAAAAAACCCACTGTGGAGGCGGCGGAAAAACAAAACCCTCTATCTAAGACAAACCAAACCAAAACACTACACTTCGCCCTTTTCAGCACCGAAGCCCTACTCCATTGATTAAATGAAGGAGAAAAAATAACCGTTGTTGTAAAAAATTATGAGAGTTCTGGCATTCCAAACATGGAACAATGGCCAGTTCTCAGAGAAAAAGTGAGTGGAAGAGGTAGGGAGGATGGGGATGGAGAGGGAAGGGGGAAAAAGTAACAGGAAAAAGTGCGTTTAAAGCTGAAGGATAGCCAAAAATGAGAAAATGTTTTGGAAGAATGAACTTTGGGGGGAACAACAGTTGTTAAGCCAAAAAACTTTTTTTTGGGTTTCCAAGAAGGGGGGCAAGGGAAAAGGGGTTGGGAAAAACTCTGTTTGTGGGAGAAAAAGGTCACCAAAAACAATGCCAGAAAAAGCAAATCTCTCGGTGGGAAAGGCTTCTCTTTCTTATTTCTTATGTTGGACGTTATTTCCTTTCTACACCATGGCCCCCATTGGGGCTTCCCAAATATCACTTTCCAGATTTACCGGGACCGAAAAAGGAGTGTTACGCAAAACTGGGCATCTTCTGAAGGTTCCTACGTTAAGGTCTGGGAATGGAGATTTGGAAAACTCACAGTATTTCAATTAAAAACGACGTTTCCAGAAAAGCTTCTTTCACGTTTTGAAAAATATATGAATGTTCCTTTATCAGCGTAGGCCTCAAGCGATTTGGCAAGGAAAGGGCCCTTTCTCAGTTTCCTAAGACAAGTGTTAATGGAACTGCTCCACAAAAAACATAAGTGTAACTCTGTAGATGAATTCACACATCACCAGGCAGTTTCTAAGAAAGCTTCTTTCTAGTTTTCATCTGTGGATATATCCTTTGTACCGTAAGCTTCATTGCGCTATGAAGTGTCTAATTGCAGATTCCAGAAAACTGTGTTACAAACTGATCACTGAAGGAAACGTGTAACTCTGAGAGTTGCATTCACACATGGCAATGCAGTTTCTCAGAAAGCTTCTCTTTAGTTATTATGTGAGGATATGTCCTTTTCACCATACCCTCAATGAGCTCCCAATATACCTTTGCAGAATCCCTGACAACAGTGTTAGCAAACTGTTCCAAGAAGGGAAGGGTGGAACTCTGTGTGACGAAGTCACACATCAGAAAGCAATCTCTCAGAAGCTTCTCTCTACTTCTTATGTGACGATATTCCTTTCTCACCATGGGCCCCTATGGGATCCCAATATCACTTTCCAGATTCCACGAAAGAGTGTTAGCAAACGCCTTCTGAAGTCTAAGTTATAAGTCTGGGAGATGAACTCACAGATCAGAAAGAAGTTTCTCAGAAAGCTTCTTTCACGTTTTGACAGGAAATGTCCTTTATCAGCGTAGGCCTCAAAGCGATGCAAGGAAGCCCTTCTCAGTTCCTCAAAGACAGTGTTAATGGACTGCTCCACGAAACATCAGTGTAACTCTGTGAGTGAATTCACACATCACCAGGCAGTTTCTAAGAAAGCTTCTTTCTAGTTTTCATCTGTGGATATATCCTTTGTCACCGTAAGCTTCATTGCGCTATGAAGTGTCTAATTGCAGATTTCCAGAAAACTGTGTTAACAAACTGATCACTGAAGAGAAACGTGTAACTCTGAGAGTTGCATTCACACATGGCAATGCAGTTTCTCACAAAGACTTCTCTTTAGTTATTATGTGAGGAATGTCCTTTTTACCATAGCCTCATGAGCTCCCAAATATACCTTTGCAGTCCTGACAACAGTGTTAGCAAACTGTTCCAAGAAGGGAAGGGTGGAACTCTGTGTGACGAAGTCACACATCGAAAGCAATCTCTCAGAAAGCTTCTCTCTACTTCTTATGTGGACTATTTCCTTTCTCCCATGGCCCTATGGGCTCCCAAATATCACTTTCCAGATTCCACGAAAAGAGTGTTAGCAACTGCCTTCTGAAGTCTAAGTTATAAGTCTGGGAGATGAACTCACAGATCAGAAAGAAGTTTCTCAGAAAGTTCTTTCACGTTTTGAACGGATGAAATGTTCCTTTATCAGCGTAGGCCTCAAAGCGATGCAAGGAAGCCCTTCTCAGTCCTCAAAGACAGTGTTAATGAACTGCTCCACGAAACATAAGTGTAACTCTGTGTTGAGATGATTCAACACATCACCA
>NC_044564.1:2491092-2511885 GCF_007565055.1 Rhinopithecus roxellana | reverse complement strand
TTTTTTTTAAGAAAAGAGTGTTAGCAAACGGATTCACCCATGAGGACCGAATGTAACGCTGTGACTGAATTCAAGTCACAAAAAGTTGGAGAAAGATCTTCACTTTTTGAACTGTTATATTTCCTTTATCAGAGTGGCATCAATGGAGACCAAAGTAGCCCTTGTCGGTTTCCTCAAGACAGTGGTAAAGGTATCGTTTCGGAATAAAGCGGTTTTGTATAACTCTGACCGAATTCACACATCACCAAGAGTTTTCTAAAAAAGCTTCTTTCTAGTTTTCATGTGAGGATATTTCCGTTGTCACCGTAAGCTTCATTGCACTAAGAAGTATCCCATTGCAGATTTCAAGAAAACTGTGTTAGCAAACTGATCACTGTTGAGAAAGTTGTAACTCTGTGAGTTGCATTCATACATCGAAGTGCATTGTCCCAGAAGACTTCTTTACAGCTTTTATCTGAAGATATTTCCTTTTTCAACATAGCCCTCAATGAGCTCCTAAATATCACTTTGCAGAATCCACGACAACTGTGTCAGCAAACTGTTCCAAGAAGGGAAGGGTGGAACTCTGTGTGATGAAGTCTCACCTCAGAAAGCAATCTCTGAGAAAGCTTCTCTCTAGTTATTATCTGAGGATATTTCCTTTTTCACAATGGGCCCCAATGCGGTCACAAATATCACCTTGCAGATTCCGCGAAGAAGAGTCTTAGCAAACTGCTTCATGAGGAATAAGTTGTAACTCTGTGAGATTAATCCACAGATCACAGGGAAGTTTCTCAGATAGCTTCCCTCACTTTTTTCAACTGATTATATTTCCTTTATCAGCGTAGGCCTCAATGCAATCCAAAGTAACCCTTCTCAGGTTCCTCAAAGACAGTGTTAACGGACTGTTCCAGGAAACATAAATGTAACTCTGTGAGATGAATTCACCCATCACCAAGACGTTTCTAAGAAAGCTTCTTTCGTGTTTTTATCTGAGGATATTTCCTTTGTCACCGTAAGCTTCACTGCACAAAGAAATATCCCATTGCAGATTTCAAGAAAACTGTGTTAGCAAACTGATCACTGAAGAGATACTTGTAACTCTGTGACTTGCATTCATACATCGAAGTGCATTTTCCCCGAAGTCTTCTTTCCAGTTTTTATCTGAGAATATTTCCTTTTTCACAAAGGGCCCAAAATGGGCCCCCAAATATCACTTTGCAGATCCCACGAAAAGAGTGTTTGCAAACTGCTTCATGAGGACTAAATAGTCACTTTGTGACTTGAATTCACAGATCACAAAGAAGTTTCTCAGAAAGCTTTTTTCACGTTTTGAAGTGACGATATTTCCTTTATCAGGGTAGGCCTGAATGCGATCCAAAGTAGCCCTTCTCAGGTTTCTCAAAGACAGTGTTAATGGACTGTTCCAGGAAACATAAGTGTAACTCTTTGAGATGAATTCACGCATAACCAAGAAGTTTCTAAGAAAGCTTCCTTCTAATTTATATCTGAGGTTATTTCATTTGTCACCCTAAGTTTCATTGCACTAAGAAATATCCCATTGCAGATTTCAAGAAAACTGTTTTGCAAAATGATGACTGAAGGGAAAGTGTCACTCTGTGAGTTTTATTCATACATCGAAGTGCATTTTCTCAGAAGGCTTCTTTAAAGTTTTTATCTGTAGATATTTCCTTTTTCACCACAGCCCTCAAAGAGCTCCCAAATATCACTTTGCAGAATCCACGGCAACAGTGTTAGAAAACTGTTCCAAAAAGGGAAGGGTGGAACTCTGTGTGATGAAGTCACACATCAGAAAGCAATCTCTGAGAAAACTTCTCTCTAGTTATTATCTGAGGATATTTCCTTTGTCACAATGGGCCCCAATGGGCTCCCAAATATCACTTTGCAGAATCCACGACCACAGTGTTAGCAGACTGTTCCAAGAAGGAAAGGGTGGAACTCTGTGTGATGAAGTCACACGTCAGAAAGCAATCTCTCAGAAAGCTTCTCTCTAGGTATTATCTGAATATATTTCCTTTTCCACAATGGGCCCCAAAGGCTCCCAAATATCACTTTGCAGATTCCACGAGAAGAGTGTTAGCAAACTGATTAATGAGGTCTAAGCTGTATCTCTGTGAGATGAATTCACAGATAACAAAGAAGTTTCTCAGAAAGCTTCTTTCACGTTTTGAACTGATGATATTTCCTTTATCAGCGTAGGCCTCTATGCGATCGAAAATAGCCCTTCTCAGGTTCCTCAAAGTCAGTGTTAATCAGTGTTTCAGGGAACATAAGTGTAACTCTGTGAGATGAATTCACACATCACCAAGAAGTTCATAAGAAAGCTTCTTTCTAGTTTTCATCTGAGGATGTTTCCTTTGTCACCGTACGTTTCATTGCGCTAAGAAGAATCCCATTGCAGATATCCAGAAAACTGTTTTAGCAAACAGATCACTGCAGAGAAACGTGTATCTCTGTGAGTTGCATTCATGCATCGAAGTGCATTTTCACAGAATGCTTCTTTCCAGTTTTTATCTGAAGATATTTAATTTTTCACCACAGCCCTCTATGAGCTCCCAAATATCACTTTGCAGAATGCACGACAACTGTGTTAGGAAACTGTTCCAAGAAAGGAAGTGTGGAACTCTGTTTGAAGAAGTCACACATCAGAAAGCAATCTCTCAGAAAGCTTCTCTAGTTATTATCTGAGGATATTCCTTTTTCACAATGGGCCGCAATGTGTCCCTAATATCTCTTGCAGATTCCACGAAAAGAGTGTTAGCAAACTGCTTCATGAAGGACTAAGTTGTATCTCTGTGGGATGAATTCACAGATCCTAAAGAAGTTTCTCAGAAAGCTTCTTTCACGTTTTTAACTGATGATATTTCCCTTGTCAGCGTAGGCCTCAATGGATCCAAAGTAGCCCTTCTCAGGTCCTCAAAGACGGTGTTAATGACTTTTCCAGGAAACATAAGTGTAACTCGTTGAAATGAATTCACACATCAAAAAGAAGTTTCCACTAACGCTTCTTTCGAGTTTTTCATCTGAGGATATTTCCTTTGTCACCGTAAGCTTCATTGCGCAAAGAAGTATCCCATTGCAGATTTCAAGAAAACTGTGTTAGGAAACTGATCACAGAAGAGAAGGGTTTCACTCTGTGGGTGGCATTTATACATCGAAGTGCATTTTCCCAGAAGGTTTCTTTCCGGTTTTTATCTGAAGATATTTCCTTTTTCACCATAGCCCTCAATGAGCTCCCAATTATCACTTGACGGAATCCACGACAACTGTGTTAGCAAACTGTTCCAAGAAGGGAAGGGTGGAACTCTGTGTGATGAAGTCACAAATCAGAAAGCAATCTCTCAGAAGGCTTCTCTCTAGTTATTATCTGAGGATATTTCCTTTTTCACCCTGGGCCCCAATGGGCCCCCAAATATCACTTTGCAGATATCACGAAAAGCGTGTTAGCAATTTGCTTCATGACGACTAAGTTGTAAATATGTGACATGAATTCACAGATCACAAAGAAATTCCTCAGAAAGTTTCTTTCACGTTTTGAACTGATGGTATTTCCTTTATTAGTGTAGGCCTCAATGCGATGGAAAGTAGCCCTTCTCAGGTTCCTCAAGGCAGTGGTAATGGACTATTCCAGGAAACATAAGTGTAACTCTGTGAGATGATTTCACACATCACTAAGAAGTTTCTAAGAAAGCTGTTTCTAGTTTTCATCTGAGGATATTTCCTTTGTCACCATAATCTTCCTTGCACTAAGAAGAATCCCATTGCGGATATCAAGAAAACTGTTAGGAAACTGATCACTGAAGAGAAACGTGTAACTCTGTGAGTTGCATTCATACATCGAAGTGCATTTTCCCAGAAGGCTTCTTTCCAGTTTTTATCTGAAGATATTTCCTTTCTCACCCTAGCCCTCAATGAGATCCCAAATAATACATTGCAGAAGCCACGACAACAGTGTTAGCCAACTGTTCCAAGAAGGGAAGGGTGGAACGAGGTGTGATGAAGTCACACCTCGGAAAGCAATCTCTCAGAAAGCTTCTCTCTAGTTATTATCTGTGGATATTTCCTTTTACACCATGGGTCCCAGTGGGCTCCCAAAGATCACTTTGCAAGTTCCACTAAAAGACTTTTAGCAAACTCCTTCATGCGGATTAAGTTGTAACTCTGTGAGATGAATTCACAGATCACAAAGAAGTTTCTCAGAAAGATTCTTTCTCGTTTTCAACTGATGATATTTCCTTTATCAGGATAGGCCTCAATACGATACAAGTAGCCCTTTTTGGGTTCCTCAAAGACAGTGTTAATGGACTATTCCAGGAAACATAACTGTAACTGTGTGAGATGAATTCACACATCGCCAAGAAGTTTCTAGGAAAGCTTCTTTCTAGTTTTCATCTCAAGATATTTCCTGTGTCACCATGAGCTTCATTGCATTAAGTATTCCATTGCAGATTGCAAGAAAAGTGTGTTAGGAAACTTATCACTGAAGAGAAACGTGTAACTCTGTGAGTTGCATTCATGCATCAAAGAGCATTTTCCTAGAAGGCTTGTTTCCAGGTTTCATCTGAAGATATTTCCTTTTTCACCATAGACCTCAATGAGCTCCCAAATATCACTTGACAGAATCCACGACAAATGTGTTAGCAAACTGTTCCAAGAAGGGAAGGGTGGATATCTGTGTGATGAAGTCACACATCAAAAAGCAATCTCTCAGAAACCTTGTCTCTAGTTATTATCTGATTATATTTCCTTTATCACCATGGGACCCAATGGGCTCCCAAATATCACTTTGCAGATTCCACGAAAAGCGCGTTAGCAAACAGCTTCATGACAACTAAGTTGTAACTCTGTGAGATGAATTCACAGATCACAAAGAAGATTCTCCGAAAGCTTCTTTCACGTTTTGAACTGATTATATTTCCTTTATCGGCTTATGCTTCAATGGGATCAAAAGTAGCCCTTCTCAGGTTCCTCAAAGACAGAGTTAATGGACTGTTCCAAGAAACATAAGTGTAACACTGTGGGATGAATTCACACATCACCAAGACGTTTCTAAGAAAGCTTCCTTATAGTTTTCATTTGAGCATGTTTCCTTTGTCACCGTAAGCTTCATTGCACTAAGAAGTATCACATTTCAGATTTCAAGAAAACTGTGTTAGCAAACTGATCCCTGAAGAGAAAGGTGTAACTCTGTGAGTTACATTCATTCATCGAAGTGCATTATCCCAGAAGGCTTCTTTCCAGTTTATATCTGAAGATATTTCCTTTTTCACCATAGCCCTAAATGAGCTCCCAAATATCACTTTGCAGAATCCAGGACAACTGCGTTAGAAAAATGTTCAAAAAGGGAAGGGTGGAACTCTGAATGATGAAGTCACACCTCAGAAAGCAATCTCTCAGATAACTTCTCGCTAGTTATTATTTGAGGATATTTCCTTTTTCACAATGGGCCTCAATGGGCTCCCAAATATCACTTTGCAGATTCACGAAAAGGGTGTTAGCAAACTGCTTCATGAGGACTAAGTTGTAACTCTGTGAAATGAATTCAGAAATCACAAAGAAGTTTCTCAGAAAGCTTCTCTTACCTTTTGAACTGATGATATTTCCTTTATCAGCGTAGGCTTCAATGAGACACAAAGTAGCCCTTCTCAGGTTCCTCAAAGACAGTGTTAAGGGACTGTTTCAGGAAACATAAGTCTAACTCTGTGAGATGAATTCACACATCACCAAGACGTTTCTAAGAAAGCTTTTCTTAGTTTTCATCTGAGGATATTTGCTTGGTCACCGTCAGCTTCATTGCGCTAAGAAATATCCCACTGCAGATTTCAAGAAAACTGTGTTAGCAAACTGATCACTGAAGAGAAAGGTGTAACTCTGAGTTGCATTCATACATCGAAGTGCACTTTCTCAAAAGGCTTCTTTCCAGTTTTTATTTGAAGATATTTACTTTTACAGGATAGCCCTCAAAGAGCTCCCAAATATCACTTTGCAGAATCCACGAATACTGTGTGAGCAAACTGCTCCAAGAAGGGAGTGGCGGAACTCTGTGCGATGAAGTCACACATCAGAAATCAATCTCTGAGAAAGCTTCTCTCTAGGTATTTTCTGAGGATATTTCCTTTTTCACAATGGGCCCCAATGGGCCCCCAAATACCACGTTGCAGTTTCCACGTACAGAGTGTTAACAAACTGAATCCTGAGGTCTAAGCTGTAACTCTGTGAGATGAATTCACAGATCACAAAGAAGTTCCTCAGAAAGCTTCTTTCACGTTTTGTACTAATGATATTTCCTTTATAAGAGTAGACCTCAATGCGATCCAACGTTGCCCTTCTCAGGTTCCACAAAGACAGTGTCAATGGACTGTTCCAGGAAACATAAGTGTAACTCTGTGAGATGAATTCATACATCACCACGAAGTTTATACGAAATCTTCCTTCTAGTTTTCATCTGAGGATATTTCCTCTGTCACCGTAAGCTTCATTGCGCTAAGAAGTATCCCACTGCAGATTTCAAGAAAACTCTGTTAGGCAACTGATCACTGCAGCGAAACGTCTAACTCAGTGAGTGACATTCATACATCGAACTGCGTTTTTCCAGAAGACTTCTTTCCAGTTTTTATCTTAAGGTATTTCCTTTTTCACCATAGCCCTCAAAGAGCTACGAAATATCACTTTGCAGAATCCACGACAACTGTGTTAGCACACTGTTCCAAGGAGGGAAGTGTGGAACTCTGTGTGATGAAGTCACACATCAGAAAGCAATCTCTCAGAAAGATTCTCTCTAGTTATTATCTGAGGATATTTCCTTTTTCACTTTGCAGGTTCCACCCAAAGAGTGATAGCAATCTGCTTCCTGAGGACTAAGTTGCAACTCTGTGAGATGAATTCACAGATCACAAAGAAGTTTCTCAGAAAGCTTCTTCACGTGTTGATCTGATGATATTTCCGTTCTCAGCGCAGGCCTCAATGCATTGGAAAATAGCCCTTCTCAGGTTCCTCAATGACAGTGTTAATGGACTGTTCCAGGAAACGTAAGTGTTACTCTGTGAGATGAATTCACACATCACCAAGAAGTTTCTAAGAAAGATTCCTTTTAGTTTTCCTGTGAGGATATTTCCTTTGTCACCGTAAGCTTCATTGCGCTAAGAAGTATTCCATTGCGGATTTCAAGAAAACTGTGTTAGCAAACTGATCACTGAAGAGAAAGGCGTCACTCTTTGGGTTGCATTCATTCTTCGAAGTGCATTTTCCAGAAATCTTCTTTCCATTTTTTATTTGAAGATATTTCCTTTTTCACCATAGCTCTCAGTGAGCTCCCAAATATCACTTTTCAGAATCCACGACAACAGTGTTAGCAAACTGTTCCAAGAAGGGAGAGGTGGAACTCTGTGTGACGAATTAACACCTCAGAAAGCAATGTCTCAGAAAGCTCTCTAGTAATGATCTGAGGATATTTCCTTTTTCACAATGGACCCCAAAGGGCTCCCAAATATCACTTTTCAGATTCCACAAGAAGAGTGTTAGCAAACTGCTTCATGAGTTTTAAGCTGTAACTCTGTGAGATGAATTCACAGATCACAAAGATGTTTCTCAGAAAGCTTCTTTCACGTTTTGAACTGATGATATTTCCCGTATCAGCGTAGGTCTCAATGTGATCCAAATTAGCTCTTCTCAGGTTCCTCAAACACAGTGTTAATGGAGTGTTCCAGGAAACATAAGTGTAACTCTGTGAGATGAATTCACAAATCACCAGAAGTTTCTACGAAAGCTTCCTTCTAGTTTTCCTGTGAGGATATTTCCATTGTTACCGTTAGCTTCATTGCGCTAAGAAGTATCCCATTCCATAATTCAAGAAAACTGTGTTAGCAAAATGATCACTGAAGAGAAAGGTGTCACTCTCTGGGGTGCATTCATTCATCGAAGTGCATTTTCCAAAACTCTTCTTTCCAGTTTTCATTTGAAGATATTTCCTTTTTCACCATAGCCCTCAATGATCTCCCAAATACCACTTTGCAGAATCCACGACAACAGTGTTAGCAAACTGTTCCAAGAAGGGAAGTGTGGAACTCCGTGTGATGAAGTCACACATCAGATAGCAAACTCTCAGAAAGCTTCTCTCTAGTGTTTATCTGAGGATATTTCCTTTTTCATAATGGGCTGCAATGCTCTCCCAAATATCACCTTGCAGATTCCACGAAAAGAGTGTTTGGAAACTGCTTCTTGAGGTCTCAGCTGTAAATCTGTGAGATGAATTCACAGATCACAACGGAGTCTCTCAGAAAGCTTCTTTCACGTTTTGAACTGATGATATTTCCTTTATCAGCGTCGGCCTCAATGCTATCAAAAGTAGCCCTTCTCAGGTTCCTCAAAGACTGTGTTAATGGACCTTTCTATTAAACATAAGTGTAACTCTGTGAGATGAATTCACACATCACCAAGAAGTTTCTAAGCAAGCTTCTTTCTAGTTTTCATCTGACGATATTTCCTTTGTCACAGTAAGCTTCATTGCACTAAGAAGTATCCCATTGCAGATTTCAAGAAAACTGTGTTAGCAAACTTATCACTGAAGAGAAAGGTGTAACTCTATGAGTTGCATTCATACATCGAAGTGCATTTTCCCAGACGGCTTCTTTCCAGTTTTTATCTGAAAATATTTCCTTTTTCACCATGGCCCTCAATGCACTCCCAAATATCACTTGGCAGAATCCACGACAACTGTGTCACCAAACCGTTCCAAGAAAGGAAGGGTGAAACTTTGTGCGATGAAGTCGCACATCAGAAAGCTATCTCTCAGAAAGGTTCTGTTTAGTAATTATGTGAGGATATTTCCTTTTTCACAAAGGGCCCCAATGGACTCCCAAATATCACTTTGCAGATTCCACAAAAAGAGTGTTAGCAAACTGCTTCCTGAGGTCTAAGCTGTAACGCTGTCCGATGAATTCACAGATCACAAAGAAGTTTCTCAGAAAGCTTCTTTCACGTTTTGAACTGATGATATATCCTTTATGAGGGTTGGCCTCAATGCGATCCCAATTAGCCATTCTCAGGGTCCTCAAAGACACTTTTAGTGGACTGTTCCTGGAAATATAATTGTAACACCGTGAGATGAATTCACAGATCACACAAAAGTTTCTCAGAAAGCTTCTTTCACGTTTTGAACTGATGATATTTCCTTTTTTTACGTAGGCCTCAATGTGATCCAAATTAGCCCTTCTCAGGGTCCTGAAAGACAGTGTTAATGATCTGTTCCAGGAAACATAAGTGTAACTCTGAGAGATGAATTCACACATCACCAAGAAGTTTCTAAGAAAGCTTCTTTCTAGTTTTCATCTGAGGATATTTCCTTGGTTAAAGTAAGCTTCATTGTGCTAAGAAGTATCCCATTGCAGATTTCAAGAAAACTGTGTTAGCAAACTGATCACTGAAGAGAAATGTGTAACTCTGTGAGTTGCATTCATACATCGAAGTGCATTTTCCCAGAAGGCTTCTTTCCAGTGTTTCTGAAGGTATTTCCTTTTTCAACATAGCCCTCAAAGAACTCCCAAATATCACTTGGTAGAACCCACAACAACAGTGTTAGTAAACTGTTCCAAGAAAGGAAGGGTGGAACTCTGTGTGATGAAGTCACACATCACAAAGCAATCTCTCAGAAAGCTTCTCTCTAGCTATTATCTGAGGATATTTCCTTTTTCACCATGGGCCCCAAAGGGCTCCCAAATATCACTTTGCAGATTCCATGAAAAGAGTATTAGCGAACTGCTTCATGAAAACTAATTTGTAACACTGTGAGATGAATTCACAGATCACAAGGAAGTTTCTCAGAAAGTTTCTTTCACGTTTTGAACTGATGATATTTCTTTTATCAGTGTAGGCCTCAATGGGATCCAAAGTATCCCTTCTCAGGTCCTCAAAGACAGTGTTAATGGTCTGTTGCAAGAAACGTAAGTGTAACTCTGTGAGATGAATTCAACCATCACCAAGAAGTTTCTACGAAAGCTTCCATCTAGTTTTCATCTGAGAATATTTCCTTTGTCACCATAAGCTTCATTGGGTTAAGAAATATCCCATTGCAGATTTGAGGAAAATTGTGATAGGAAACTGATCACTGAAGAGAAAGGTGTAACTCTGTGAATTGCATTCATGCATCGAAGTGCAATTTTTCAGAAGGCTTCTTTCCAGTTTTTATCTGAAGATATTTCTTTTTTCACCATAGCCCTCACTGAGCTCCCAAAATCACTTTGCAGAATCCATGACAACTGTGATAGCAAACTGTTCCAAGAAGGGAAGGGTGGGACTCTGTGTGATGACATCACACCTCAGAAAGCAATCTCTGAGAAAGCTTCTCTCTAGTTATTATCTGAGGATATTTCCTTCTTCACAGTGGGCCCCAAAGGGCACCCAAATATCACTTTGCAGATTCCGCAAAAAGAGTGTTAACAAAATGCGTCATGAGGACTAAGTTGTTGCTCTGTGAGATGAATTCACAGATCACAAAGGAGTTTCTCAGAAATCTTCTCTCACTTTTTGAATTGCTTATATTTCCATTATCAGCATAGGCTTCAGTGCAATCCAAAGTAGCCCTTCTCGGGTTCCTCAAAGACAGTGTTATTGGACTGCTCCAGGACACATAAGTGTAACTCTGTGAACTGAATTCACACATCACCAAGAAGTTTCTAAGAAAGCTTCTTTCTAGCTTTCAGTTGAGGATATTTCATTTATCACTGTAAGCTTCATTGTGCTAAGAAATATCCCAGTGCAGATTTCAGCAAAACTGTGTTAGCAAACTGATCACTGAAGGAACGGTGTACCTCTGTGAGTTGCAATCATACATCGAAGTGCAATTTCCCCGAAGGCTTCTTTCCAGTTTTTATCTTAAGATATTTCCTTTTTCACCTTAGCCCTCAAAGAGCTCCCAAATGTCACTTTGCAGTATCCACAACAACTGTGTTAGCAAACTGTTCCAAGAAGGTAAGGGTGGAACTCTGTGTGATGAAGTCACACCTCAGAAAGCAATCTCTCAAAAAGTTTCTCTCTAGGTATTATCTGAGGATATTTCCTTTTTCACAATGGACCCCAATGGGCTCCCAAATATCACTGTGCAGATTCCACGAAAAGAGTGTTAGCAAACTGCTTCCTGAGGCCTAAGCTGTAACTCTGTGAGGTGAATTCACAGATCACAAAGAAGTTTCTCAGAAAGGTCCTTTCACGTTTTGAACAGATGATATTTCCTTTATAAGCGACGGCCTCAATGCCATCCACAGTAGCCTTTCTCAGGTTCCTCAAAGACAGTTTTAATGGACTGTTCCTTCAAACATAAGTGTAACTCTGTGAGATGAATTCACTCATCTAAAAGAAGTTTCCAGGAAAGATTCTTTCTAGATTTCATCTGAGGAGATTTCCTTTGTCACCATAAGCTTCCTTGCGCAAAGCAGTGTCCCACTGCAGATTTCAAACAAATTGATAGGAAACTGATCAATAAGAGAAAAGTGTAACTCTGTGAGTTGCATTCATACATTGAAGTGCATTTTTCCAGAAGGCTCTTTCCAGTTTTTATCTGAAGATATTTCCTTTTTCACCATAGAACTCAATGAATTCCCAAATATCACTTTGAAGAATCCACGACAACAGTGTTAGCAAACTGTTCCATGATTGGAAGGGTGAAACTCTATGTGATGAAGTCACACATCAGAAAGCAATCTCTCAGAAAGCTTTTCTCTAGTTCTTATCTGAGGATAATTCCTTTTTCACAATGGGGCCCAAAGAGCTCACAAATATCACTTTGCAGATTCCACGAAAAGAGGGTTCGGAAACTGCTTCCTGAGGTCTAAGCTGTAACTCTGTGAGATGAATTCACAGATCACAAAGAAGTTTTTCAAAAAGCTTCTTTCACGTTTTGAACTGATGCTATTTACTTTATCAGTGTAGGCCTCAATGCGATCCAAAGGAGCCCTTCTCAGGTTCTTCAAAGACAGTGTTAATGGAGTGTTCCAGGAAACATAAGTGCAACTCTGTGAGATGAATTCACACATCACCAAGAAGTTTCTAAGAAAACTTCTTTCTAGTTTTTAACTGAGGATATTTCCTTTGTCACCGGAAGATTCATTGCGCTAAGAAGTATCCCATTGAAGATTTCAAGAAAACTCTGTTGGCAAACTGATCACTGAACAGAAACGTTTAACTCAGTGAGTTGCATTCATACCTCGAAGTGCATTTTCCCAGAAGGCTTCTTTCCAGTTTTTATCTGAAGATATTTCCTTTTTCACAAAACCCGTCAATGAGCTCCCAAATATCACTTTGCAGAATCCACGACCACAGTGTTAGCAAACTGTTCGAAGAAGGGATGGCTGAAATTCTGTGTGATGAAGTCACACAGAGGAAAGCAATCTCTCAAAAAGGGTCTCTCAAGTTATTATCTGAGGATATTTCCTTTTTCACCATGGGCCCCAATGGGCTCCCACATATGACATTGCAGATTCCACGAAAAGATTGTTAGCAAAATGCCTCCTGAGGTCTAAGCTGCAACTCGGTGAGATGAACTCACAGATCACAAAGAAGTTTCTCAGAAAGCTTCTTTCGCGTTTTGAACTGATGATATTTCCTTTATCACCGTAGGTATCCATGTTATCCAAAGTGGCCCTTCTAAGATTCCTCAAAGACAGTGTTAATGGACTGCTCCAGGAAACATAAGTGTAACTCTGTGAGATGAATTCACACATCACCAAGAAGTTTCAAGGAAAGCTTGTTTCTAGTTTTCATCTGAGGATATTTCCTTTGTCACCGTAAGCTTCATTGTGCTAAGAAGTATCCCATTGCAGATTTCAAGAAAACTGTGTTACGAAACTGATCACTGAAGAGAAACGTGCAACTCTGTGAGTTGCATTAATACACCGAAGTGTATTTTCCCAGAAGGCTTCTTTCCAGTTTTTATCTGAAGATATTTCCTTTTTCACCACCGCCCTCAATGAGCTCCCAAATATCACTTTGCAGAATCCACGACCACAGTGTTAGCAAACTGTTCCAAGAAGGGAAGGGTGGAACTCTTTGTGATGAAGTCACACCTCAGAAAGCAATCTCTCCGAAAGCTTCTCTCTAAGTATTATCTGAGGATATTTCCTTTTTCACAATGGTCCCCAATGGGGTCCCAAATATCACTTTGCAGATTCCACGAAAAGAGTGTAAGAAAACTGCTTACTGAGGTCTAAGCTGTAACACTGTAGGAAGTATACACAGATCACAAAGAGATTTCTCAGAAAGCTTCTTTCACGTTTTGAACTGATGATATATCCTTTATCAGCCTAGGCCTCAATGCGTTCCAAAGTAGCCCTCTCAGGTTCCTCAGAACAGTGTTAATGGACTGCTCCAAGAAACATAACGTAACTCTGTGAGATGAATTCACTTATCACCAAGAATTTTCCAAGAAGCGTCTTTCTAGTTTTCATTCTGAGGATATTTCCTTTGTCACCGTCAGCTTCATTGCGCTAAGAGGTATACCATTGCAGATTTCCAGAAAACTGTGTTTGCAAACTGATCAGTGAAGAGAAACGTGTAACTCTGTGAGTTGCATTCATACATGGAAGTGAATTTTCAAAGAAGACTTCTTTGCAGTTTTTGTCTGAAGATATTTCCTTTTTCACCATAGCCCTCAATGAGCTCCTAAATATCACTTTACAGAATCCACGACAACAGTGTTAGGAAACTGTTCCAAGAAGGGAAGGGTGGAACTCTGTGTGATGAAGTCACACCTCAGAAAGCAATCTCTCAGAAAGCCTCTCTCTCGTTATTATCTGAGGATATTTCCTTTTTCACAATGTTCCCCAATGGGCTCCCTAATATCACTTTGCAGATTCCATGAAAAGAGTGTTAGCAAACTGCTTTCTGAGGTCTAAGCTGTAACTCTGTGAGATGAATTCACAGTTCACAAAGAAGCTTCTCAGAAAGTTTCTTTCACGTTTTGAACTGATGATATATCCTGTATCAGCATAGGCCTCAATGAGTTCCAAAGTAGACCTTCTCAGGTTCCTTAAAGACAGTTTTAATGGGCTGTTCCGGAAACATAGGTGTAACTCTGTGAGATGAATTCACACATCATCAAGAAGTTTCTACGAAAGCGTCTTTCTAGTTTTCATGGGAGGATATTTCCTTTGTCACCGTAAGCTTCATTGTGCTAAGAAGTTTCCCATCACAGATTTCAAGAAAACTGTGTTAGCAAACTGATCACTGTACGGAAACGTGTAACTCTGTGAGATGCATTAATGCATCGAAGTGAATTTTCCCAAAAGGCTTCTTTCCAGTTTTTATCTGAAGATATTTCCTTTTTCACCATAGCCCTCAATGAGCTCCCAGATATCACCTTGCAGAATCCACGAAAACAGTGTTAACAAACTGTTCCAGAAGGCAAGGGTGGCACTCTGTGTGATTAAGTCACACATCAGAAAGCAATCTCTCAGAAAGCTTCTCACTAGTTATTATCCTAGGACATTTCCTTTTTCACAATGGGCCCCAATGTGCTCCCAAATATCACTGTGCAATTTCCGCGATAAGAGTTTTAGCAAACTGCTTCTTGAGGTCTAAGCTGTAACTCTGTGAGGTGAATTCAGAGATCACAAAGAAGTTTCTCAGAAAGCTTCTTTCACGTTTTGTACTAATGATATTTCCTTTATCAGCATATGCCTCAATGCGATCCCAATTAGCCCTTCTCAGGTTCCTCAAAGACAGTGTTAATGGAGTGTTCCAGGAAACATAAGTGTAACTGTGTGATATGAATTCACACATCACCAAGAAGTTTGTAAGAAAGCTTCTTTCTAGTTTTCATCTGAGGATATTTCCTTTGTCACCGTAAGCTTCATTGCGCTAAGAAGTATCCCATTGCAGATTTCAAGAAAACTGTGTTAGCAAACTGATCACTGAACAGCAACGTGTAACTCTGTCAGATGCATTCATGCATCGAAGTGCATTTTCCCAGAAGGCTTCTTTCCATTTTTTATCTGAAGGTATTTCCTTTTTCACCATAGCCCTCCATGAGCTCCCAAATATCACTTTGCAGAATCCACGACAACTATGTTGGAGAACGGTTCCAAGAAGGGAAGGGTGGAACTCTGTGTGATGAAGTCACACTTCAGAACGCAATCTCTCAGAAAGCTTCTCTCTAGTTATTATCTGAGAATATTTCCTTTTTCACAATTGGCCCCAAAGGGGTCCCAAATATCACTTTGCGGATTCCACGAAAAGAGTGTAAGCAAACTGCTTCATGAGGTCTAAGTTGTAACTCTGTGAGATGAATTCACACCTCACAAAGAAGTTTCTCAGAAAGCTTCTCTCTCTTTTTGAAGTGATTATATTTCCTTTATCAGCGTAGGTCTCAATGCAATCCATAGTAGCCCTTCTCGGGTTCCGCAAAGACAGTGTTAATGGACTGTTTCAGGAAACATAAGTGTAACTCTGTGAGATGAAGACACACATCACAAAGAAGTTTCTAAGAAAGATTCCTTCTAGTTTTCATCTGAGGGTATTTCCTTTGTCAACGTAAGCTTCATTGCGCTAAGAAATATCGCATTGCAGATTTTAAGAAAACTGTGTTAGCAACCTGATCACTGAAGAGAAGGGTGTAACTGTGTGAATTGCATTCATATATCGAAGTGCGTTTTCTCAGAAGTCTTCTTTCCAGATTTATTTGAAGATACTTCCCTTTTCACCATAGCCCTCAATGAGTTCCCAAATATCACTTTGCAGAATCCATGACAACTGTGTTAGCAAACTGTTCCAAGAAGGGAAGTGTGGAATTCTATGTGTTGAAGTCACACCTCAGAAAGCAATCTCTCAGAAAGCTTCTCTCTAGTTATTATCTGAGGATATTTCCTTTTTCACAATGGGCCCCAATGGGCTCCCAAATATCACTTTGCAGATTCCACGAAAAGAGTGTTAGCAAACTGCTTCATGAGGACTAAGTTGTAACTCTGTGAGATGAATTCACAGATCACAAAAAGTTTCTCAGAAAGCTTCTTTCACGTTTTGAACTGATGATATTTTCTTTATCAGCGTAGACCCCAATGCGATCCAAAGTAGCCCTTCTCAGGTTCCACAAAGACAGAGTTAATGGACTGTTCCAGGAAACATAAGTGTAACTGTGTGAGATGAATTCACACATCACCGGGAAGTTTCTAAGAAATCTTCTTTCTGGTTTTCTTCTGAGGATATTTCCTTTGTCAATGTGAGCTTCATTGTGCTAAGAAATATCCCATTGCAGATTTCAAGAAAACTGTATTAGCAAACCGATCACTGAAGAGAAAGGTGTAACTCTGTGAGTTGCATTCATACATCGAATTTCATTTTCTCAGAAGACTTCTTTCCAGTTTTTGTCGGAAGGTATTTCCTTTTTCACTATAGCCCCAAATGGGCTCCCAAATATCACTTGACAGTATCCGCGACAACTGTGTTAGGAAGCTGTTCTAAGAAGGGAGGAGTGGAACACTCTGTGATGAACTCACACGTCAGAAAGCAATCTCTCAGAAAGCTTCTCTCTAGTTTTTATCTGAGGATATTTCCTTGTTCACAGTGGGCCACAAAGGGCTCTGAAATATTACTTTGCAGAATCCACGAAAAGAGTGTTAGCAAACTGCTTCATGAGGACTAAGTTGTAACACTGTGAGATTAATTCACAGATCACAAAGAAGTTTCTCAGAAAGCTTCTCACACTTTTTGAACTGATGATATTTCCTTTATCATCGTAGGCCTCAATGCTATCCAAAGTAGCCCTTCTCAGGTTCCTCAAAGACAGGGTTAATGGACTGTTCCAGGAAAGAAAAGTGTAACTCTGTGAGATGAATTCACACATCACGAAGACGTTTCTAAGAAAGCTTCTTTCCTGTTTTCATCTGAGGATATTTCCTTTGTCACCGTAAGCTTCATTACGCTAAGAAATATCCCATTGCAGATTTCAAGAAAACTGTGTTAGCAAACTGGTCACTGAAGAGACAGGTGTAACGCTGTGAGTTGCATTCATACATCGAAGTGCATTTTCACAGAAGGTTTCTTTCCAGTTTTTATCTGAAGATATTTCCTTTTTCACAGTACACCTCAATGAGCTCCCAAATATCACTTTGTGGAATCCACGACAACTGTGTTAGCAATCTGTTCCAACAAGGAGAGGGTGGAATTCTGTGTGATGAAGTCACATATCAGAAAGCAAGCTCTCAGAAACCTTTTCTCCAGTTATTATCTGAGGATATTTCCCTTTTCACAATGGGCCCCTAAGGGCTCCCAAATATCACTTTGCAGATTCTACGAAAAGAGTGATACCAAACTGCCTCATGAGGACTAAGTTGTAACTCTGTGAGATGAATTCACAGATGACAAAGAAGTTTCTCAGAAAGCTTCTCTCACGTATTGAACTGATGACATTTCCTTTTTCCGCATAGGCCTCAATGCGATCCACTGTAGCCCTTCTCAGGTTCCTCAAAGACAGTGTTAATGTACTGTTCCAGGAAACATAAATGTAACTCTGTGAGATGAATTCACACATCACCAAGAGGTTTCTAAGAATGCTTCTTTCCTGTTTTCATGTGAGGATATTTCCTTTGCCACCGTAAGCTTCATTGCCTTAAGAAGTATCTCATTGCAGATTTCAAGAAAACTGTGTTAGGAAACTGGTCACTGAAGTGAAACGTGTAAATCTGTGGGTTGCATTCATACATCGAAGTGCATTTTCCCAGAAGTCTTCTTTCCAGTTTTTATCTGAAGATATTTCCTTTTCACCATAGCCCTCAATGAGCTCCCAAATATCACTTGGCAGAGTCCAAGTCAACAGTGTTAGCAAACTGTTCCAAGAAGGGGAGGGTGGAACTCTGTGTGATGAAGTCACACATCAGAAATCAATCTCTCAGAAAGCTTCTCTCTAGTTATTATCGGAGGATATTTCGTTTTTCACAATGGGCCATATTGAGCTCCAAAATATCACTTTGCAGTTTCCACAAAAAGAGTGTTAGCAACCTGCTTCATGAGGACTAATTTGTAAATCTGTGAGATGAATTCACAGATCACAGAGAAGTTTCTCAGAAAGCTTCTTTCACGTTTTGAACAGACGATATTTCCTCTATCAGTGTAGGCCTCTATGCGTTCCAGGGTAGCCCTTCTCAGGTTCCTCAAAGACAGTGTTAATGGACTGTTCCAGGAAACATAAGTGTAACTCTGTGAGATGAATTCACACATCACCAAGCAATTTATAAGAAAGCTTCTTTCTACTTTTCATCTGAGGATATTTCCTCTGTCACCGTAAGCTTCATTGCGCTAAGAAGTATCCCATTGCAGATTTCAAGAAAACTGCGTTAGCAAACTGATCAATGAAGAGATACGTGTAACTCTGTGAGTTGCATTCATACATCGAATTGCATTTTCCCAGAAGGCTTCTTTCCAGTTTTTATCTGAAGATATTTCCTTTTTCACCATAGCCCTCAATGGGCTCCCAAATATGACTTTGCAGATTCCACGAAAAGAGTGTTTGCAAACTGCTTCCTGAGGTCTAAACTGTAACTCTGTGAGATGAGTTCACAGATCACAAAGAAGTTTCTCAGAAAGTTTCTTTCACGTTTTGAACTGATGATACTTCCTTTATCAGCGTAGGCCTTAATGCCATCCAATGTAGCCCTTCTCAGGTTCCTAAAAGACAGTGTTAATGGACTGTTCCAGGAAACATAAGTGTAACTCTGTGAAATGAATTCACACATGACCAAGAAGTTTCTAAAAAAGCTTCTTTGTAGTTTTCATGGGAGGATATTTCCTTTGTCACCGTAAGCTTCATGGCGCCAAGAAGTATCCCCTTGCAGGTTTCAAGAAAACTCTGTTACGAAACTGATCACTGAAGAGAAACATGTAACTCTGTGAGTTGCATTCATACATCGAAGTGAATTTTCCCAGAAGGCTTCCTTCCAGTTTTTATCTGAAGATATTTCCTTTTTCACCATAGCCCTCAATGAGCTCCCAAATATCAAATTGCAGAATCCACGACAACAGTGTTAGCAAGCTGTTTAAAGAAAGGGAGGGTGGAAATCTGTGTGATGAAATCACACATCAGAAAGCAAACTCTCAAAATGGTTCTGTCTAGTTATTATATGAGGACACTTCCTTTTTCACAATGGGCCCCAATGGGCTCCCAAATATCACGTTGCAGATTTCACAAAAAGTGTGTTAACAAACTGCTTCCTGATGTCTCAGCTGTAACTCTGTGAGGTGAATTCACAGATCACAAAGAAGTTTCTCAGAAGGCTTCTTTCACGTTTTGAACTGATGATATTTCCTTTATCACGTAGGCCTCAATGCGATGGAAGGTATCCCTTCTCAGGTTCCTCAAAGACAGTGTTAATGGACTGTTCCAGGAAACATAAGTGTAAATCTGCGGAATGAATTCACACATCACCAAGAAGTTTCTAGGAAAGCTTCTTTTTGGTTTTCGTCTGCGGATATTTCCTTTGTCACCAAAAGCTTCATTGCTATAAGAAGTATTCCATTTCAGAGTTCAAGAAAACTGTTAGGAAACTGATGACTGAAGAGAAAGGTGTAACTCTGTGAGTTGCATTCATACATCGAAGCGCATTGTCCCAGAAGGCTTCTTTCCAGTTTTTATCTGAAGGTATTTCCTTTTACACTGAAGAACTCAATGAGCTCCCAAATATCACTTTGCAGAATCCACTACAACTGTGTTAGCAAAACTGTTCCAAGAAGGGAATCGTGGAACTCTGTGTGATGAAATTCACACCTCAGAAAGCAATCTCTCAGAAAGCTTCTCTCTAGTTATTATCGGAGGATATTTCCTTTTTCACAATGGGCCCCAATGGGCTCCCAAATATCACTTTGCAGATTCCACGAAAAGAGTGTTAGCAAACTGATTCCTGAGGTCTAAGCTGTAACACTGTGAGATGAATACACAGGTCCCAAAGAAGTTTCTCAGAAAGCTTCTTTCACGTTTTGATCTGATGATATTTCCTTTCTCAGTGTAGGCCTCAATGCATTGGAAAATAGCCCTTCTCAGGTCCCTCAAAGACAGTGTTAATTGACTGTTCCAGGAAACATAAGTGTAACTCTGTGAGATGAATTCATACCCCACCAAGTAGTTTCAGAGAAAACTTCTTTTCTATTTTCATCTGAGGATATATTCCTGTGCACTGTAAGCTTCATTGAGCTAAGAGATATCGCCTTTGTGCAGATTTAAGAAAACTGTGTTACGAAACTGATCACTGAAGAGGAAACGTGTAAACTCTGTAATTTGCATTCATATATCGAACTGCATTTTCCCAGAAGGGCTTGTTTCTATTTTTTATCTGAATTATTTCATTTTTACACATAAGCCTCAATGAGCTCCCAATCATCACTTGGCAGCTTCCACGACAACAATGTTAGTCAACTGTTCCAAGAAGTTGAAGGGTGGAACTCTGTGTGATGAAGTCACATGTCAGAAAGCAATCTCTCAGAAAGCTTCTCTCTAGTTATTATGTGAGGATATTTCCTTTTTCACAACGGGACCCAATGGGCTCCCAAATATCACTTTGCAGACTCCACGAAAAGAGTGTTAGCAACTGCTTCCTGAGGTCTAATCTGAAACTCTGTGGGATGAATTCACAGAACACAAAGAAGTTTCTCAGAAAGCTTCTTTCACGTTTTGAACTGATCATATTTCCTTTCTCAGCGTAGGAATCAATGCGATCGAAAGTAGCCCTTCTCAGGTTCCTCAAAGACAGTGTTAATGGACTGTTGCAGGAAACATAAGTGTAACTCTGTGAGATGAATTGACACATCACTAAGAAGTTT
>NC_044564.1:2476655-2490992 GCF_007565055.1 Rhinopithecus roxellana | reverse complement strand
TTTCTGAGAACTACTCCTTTGTTATCGTGTGGAATATCATCTCACAGAATTGCAGCCTTAGACTTCAAAAGTCGGTTGTCATAACACTCTTTTTTCGTTGGAATCTTCACAAAGTGATCATCTCTGGGCAGTACACCTGTGGGGCCATTGAGAAAGCGAATTCGTGCCGTTATATAACTAAGAAAACTTCTGAGAGATTGCTGCTGATGTGCGACTTCTTACACAGAGTTCCAACCCTTCCTTCTTGGAACAGTTTGTTAACACAGTTATCGTTGATTCTGTCAAAGTGATATTTGGGAGCTATTTAGGGTCATGGTGAAAATGGAATATTTCACATAAAACTGGAATAAGGCCTCTGGGAGCAATTGCCTTCAGATGTATGAATGCACTCACAGAGTTACATTATTGCTCTTACAGTGATCAGGTTTGCTAACACAGTTTTTCTGGAAATCTGCAATGGGATACTTCATTCATGCAATGAAGCTTGGTGACAAGGAAATATCCTCCGATGCAAATAGAAAGAACCTTTCCTGACCAAACTCTGGTGATGTGTGAAATCATCTCACAGTGTTCACTTATGTTTCCTGGAACAGTCATTATACCTGTCACTAAGAGAACCTGAGAAGGGCTACTTTGATCGCATTGAGGCCTATGCTGATAAGGAAATATCACAGTTTCAAAAGTGAAAGAAGCTTTCTGAAAACTTCCTTTGTGATCTGGAATTATCTCGCAGATGTTAACAACTTAGTACCTCAGGAATCAGTTGCTAACACTCTTTTCGTGGATCTGGAAAAGTGGATATTTGGGAGCCCTTTGGGGCCCATTGTGAAAAGTAAATAATCCCTCAGTTATAACTAGGCAGAATCTTTCTCAGAGATTTGCTTTCTGAGTGTGACTTCATCACACAGAGTTCCACCTTTCCCTTCTTGAACACTTTGCTGTTACACATGTTTCGTGGATTTCTGCAAAGTGATATTTAGGAGCCATTAGAGGCATGGTGAAAAAGAGAAATATCTCAGATAAAAATTGGAAAGAAGTCCTTCTGGGAAATGCACTTCGACTATGAATGCAACTCACAAGTTACACGTTTCCCTTCGGTGATCGTTGCTAACACATTATCTTGAAATCTGCAATGGGATACTCTTAGGTGCAATGAAGCTTACGGTGACAAAGGAAAAAAAATATCCTCAATGAAAAATGAAAAGAAGCTTTTTCAGAACTTCTTGGTTGATGTGATGATTTCATCCACGAGTTTTCACTTATTTCCCTGACACTGTTACCATGAACACTCTCTTTGAGGAACCTGAGAAGGGCTACTTGGATCCATTGAGGCCTACGGTGATAAGAAAAATCATAACAATTCAAACGTGATAGAAACTCTCTGAGAAACTTCTTTTGATTACGTGTGAATTCATCTCCAGTGTTACGATTAACTATCCTCTGAAGCAGTTTGCTAACAGTTTTCGTGGAATCTGCAAAGATATTGGGAGCATTTGGGTGGGACGGCCATTGTGAAAAGGAAAATCCTCAGATAATAATAGAGAGAAGCTTTCTGAGTGATGCTTCTGATGGTTCGACTCATCACAAGAGTTACCCTTCCCTTCTTGGAACAGTTTGCTAACAGAGTTTTCGTGGTTGCTGCAAGTGTATTTTGGGAGCTCATGAGGGCTATGGTGAAAAGGAAAATATTTCAGATAAAAACTGGAAAGAAGCCTTCGGAAAATGCACTTCGATGTATGAATGCAACTACAGAGTTCAGAGTTTCTTCAGTGATCATTTGCTAACACAGTTTTCTTGAAATCTCAAGGTTATCTTCTAGCGCAAAGAAGCTTACGTGTGTATAACAAAGAAATATCCTCAGATAAAAACTAGAAAAAGCTTTCTTATGAAACTCTTGGGATGTGTGAATTATTCTCCACAGATTACACTTTGTTCCTGAACAGTCATTAACACTGTCTTTGAGGAACCGAGAAAGGCTACTTGGATCGCATTGGGGCCTATGCTGTATGAATACATCATCTCAAAAACGTGAAAGAGCTTTCTGAGAACTTCATTGTGATCTGTGAATGCATCTCACATTGTTACAAAGCTCCGACCTCAGGAAGCAGTTGCTAACACTCTTTCGTGGAATCTGCAAAGGATATTTGGAGCCCATTGGGGCCCATTGTGAAAAAGAAATATCGTCAGTAATAACTAGAGAGAGCTTGCGAGAATTGCTTTCTGAGGTGTGAACTTCATCACACAGAGTTCCAACCTTCCCTTCTTGAAAAAGTTTTGCTACACTGTTGTTGTTGATTCTGCCAAGTGATTTTGGGAGCTCAATTGGGGCTATGGTGAAAAAGGAAATATTTCAGATAAAACTGGAAAGAACCCTTCTGGAAAATGCACTTCGATGTATGAATGCAACTCACAGAGTTCACGTTTCTCTTCAGTGATCAGTTTGCTACATGGGTTCTTTGAATCTGCATTGGGATACTTCTTAGTGCAATGAAGCTTACGGGACAAAGGAAATATCCTCCGATGAAAACTAGAAAGAACTTTCTTAGAACTTCTTGTGATGTGTGATTCATCTCACAGAGTTAAACTTATTTTCCTGGACAGTCATTAACACTGTCTTTGAGAACCTGAGAAGGGCTACTTTGGATCGCATTGAGCATACGCTGATAAAGGAAATATCTCAGTCAAACGTGAAAGAACTTTTGAAAACTTCTTTGTGACTGTGAATTCATCCCCAGTTACAGCTTAGACCTCAGGAAGCGTTTGCTAACACTCTTTTCGTGGAATCTGCAAGTGGTATTTGGGAGCCCATTGGGGCCAATGTGAAAAGGAAACCTCAGATATAACTAGAGAAAGTTTCTGAGAGATTGCTTTTTGATGTGTGACTTCATCACACAGAGTTCCACCCTTCCCTTCTTGGAACAGTTTGCAACACATTTGTCGTGGATTCTGCAGTGATATTTGGGAGCTCATTGAGGCTATGGTGAAAAAGGAAATATCTTCACATAAAACTGGAAACAAGCCTTCTAGGAAAATGCTCTTTATGATGAATGCAAACTCACAGAGTTACACCTTTCTCACAGGGATCATGTTGCTAACCAGTTTTCTTGAATCTGCAATGGGATACTTCTTAGCAATGAAGCTTACGGTGACAAAGGAAATATCCTCACATGAAAACTAGAAGAAGCTTTCTTAGAAAACTCTTGTGATGTGTGATTCTCTCACAGAGTTACACGTATATTTCCTGGAACAGTCCTTTAAACTACGTCTTTTGAGGAACCTGAGAAGGGCTACTTTGGATCGCTAGAGGCCTAGCTGATAAGGAAATATATCAGTTCAAAAGTGAAAGAAGCTTTCTCAGAAACTTCTTTGTGATCTGTGAATTCATCTCACAGAGTTATAACTTAGTCCTCAGAAGCAGTTTGCAACACTCTTTTCGTGGAATCTGCAAAGGGATATTTGGGAGCCCATTGGGGCCCATTGTGAAAGGAAATTCCTCAGATAATAATAGAGAGAAGCTTTCTGAGAGATTGCTTTCTCAGGTGCGACTTCATCACACAGAGTTTCACCGTTCCCTTCTTGGAACAGTTTGCTAACACAGTTGTCGTGGATTCTGCAAAGTGATATTTGGGAGCTCCTTGAGGGCAATGGCTAAAAAAGAAATATCTTCAGATGAAAACTGGAAAGAAGACTTCTGGGAAAATGCACTTCGATGTATGAATGCAACTGACATAGTTACACGTTTCTCTTCAGTGATCAGGTTCCTAACAGTTTTCTTGAAATCTGCGATGGGATACTTCTTAGTGCAATGAAGCTTATGGTGACAAAGGAAATATCCTCAGATGAAAACCAAAAGGAAGCTTTCTTAGAATCTTCTTGGTGCTGAGTGAATTGATCGCACAGAGTTACACTTATGTTTCCTGGATCAGTCCATTAACACTGCCTTGAGGAACCTGAGAAGGGCTACTTCCATCGCATTGAGGCCTACGCTGATAAAGGAAATATCACGAGTTCAAAATGTGAAAGAAGCTTTCTGAGGAAATTCTTTGTGATCTGTGAATTCGTCTCACAGGGTAACAGCTTAGACCTCAGGAAGCAGTTTCCTAACACTCCTTTCGTGGATTCTGCAAAGTGACATTTGGGAGACCTTTGGCGCCAATTGTGAAAAAGGAAATATCCTCAGATAATAACCAGAGAGAAGCTTTTTGAAAGATTGCTTTCTGATGTGCGACTTCACCACACAGAGATCCACCCTTCCCTTCTTGGAACAGTTTGCTAACACTGTTGTCGTGGATTCAGCAAAGTGATATTTGGGAGCTCATTGAGGGCTATGGTGAAAAAGGAAATATCTTCAGATAAAAACTGGAAAGAAGACTTCGGGGAAAATGCACTTCGATGTATGAATGCAAGTCACAGAGTGACACGTTTCTCTTCAGTGATCAGTTTGCTAACACAGTTTTCTTGAAATCTGCAATGGGATATTTCTTTGCGTAGTGAAGCTTACGGTCACAAAGGAAATATCCTCAGATAAAAACACGAAAGAAGCTTTCTTAGAAACGTCTTGGTGATGGGTGAATTCATCTCACAGAGCTACACTTATGTTTCCTGGAACAGTCCGTTAACACTGTCTTTGAGGAACCTGAGAAGGGCTACTTTGGATTGCATTGAGGCCTACGCTGATAAAGGAAATATAATCAGTTGAAAAAGTGAGGGAAGCTATCTAAGAAACTTCCTTGTGATCTGTGGATTCATCTCACAGAGTTACAACTTATGCCTCATGAAGCAGTTTGCTGACACTCTCTTCGCAGAATCTGCAAGGTGATATTTGTGACCGCATTGGGGCCCATTGTGATAAAGGAAATATCCTCAGATAATAACTAGAGAGAAGCATTCTCAGAGATTGCTTTCTGAGGTGAGACTTCATCACACAGAGTTCCACCCTTCCCTTCTTGGAACAGTTTGCTGACACAGTTGTCGTGGATTCTGCAAAGTGATATTTAGGAGCTCATTGAGGGCTATGTTGAAAAAGGAAATATCTTCAGATAAAAGCTGTAAAGAAGTCTTCTGGGACAATGCACTTCGACGTATGAATGCAACTCACAGAGTTACACTTTTCTCATCAGTCATCAGTTTGCTAATACAGTTTTCTTGAAATCTGCAATAGGATACTTCTTAGTGCAATGAAGCTTACGGTGACAAAGGAAATATCCTCACATGAAAACTAGAAAGAAGCTTTCTTAGAAAACTCTTCGTGATGTGTGAATTCGTCTCACAGAGTTACATGTATATTTCCTGGAACAGTCCTTTAACACTGTCTTTGAGGAACCCGACAAGGGCTACTTTGGATTGCATTGAGGCCTACGCTGATAAAGGAAATATAATCAGTTCAAAAAGTGAAAGAAGCTTTCTGAGAAACTTCTTTGTGATCTGTGAATTCATCTCACAGAGTTACAACTTAGTCCTCATGAAGCAGTTTGCTAACACTCTTTTCGTGGAAACTGCAAAGGGATATTTGCGAGCCCATTGGGGCCCATTGTGAAAAAGGAAACATCCTCAGATAATAACTAGATAGAAGCTTTCTGAGAGATTGCTTTCTGAGGTGCGACTTCATCACACAGAGTTCCACCCTTCCCTTCTTGGAACAGTTTGCTAACACAGTTGTCGTGGATTCTGCAGTGTGATATTTGGGAGTTCCTAGAGGGCTATGGAAAAAAAGGAAATATCTTCAGATAAAAACTGGAAAGAAGCCTTCTGGAAAAATGCACTTCAATGTATGAATGCAACTAAGAGAGTTACACCTTTCTCTTCAGTCATCAGGTTGCTAACACAGTTTTCTTGAAATCTGCAATGGGATATTTCTCAGCGCAATGCAGCTTACGGTGACAAAGGAGATATCCTCAGATGAAAACTGGAAAGAAGCTTTCTTAGAAACGTCTTCGTGATTGGTGAATTCAGCTCCGAGAGTTACACTTATGTTTCCTGGAACAGTCCGTTAAGACTGTCTTTGAGGTACCTGCGAAGGGCTACTTTCGATTGCATTGAGGCCTACACTGCTAAAGGAAATATAATCAGTTGAAAAAGTGAGGGGAGCTATCTGAGAAACTTCCTTGTGATCTGTGGATTCATCTCACATAGTTACAACTTAGTCCTCACGAAGCAGTTTGCTAACACTCTTTTCGTGGAAACTGCAAATTGATATTTGGGATTCCGTTGGGGCCCATTGTGAAAAAGGAAATATCCCCAGATAATAACTAGAGAGAAGCTTTCTGAGAGATTGCTTTCTGAGGTGTGACTTCATCACACAGAGTTCCACCCTTCCCTTTTTGAACAGTTTGCTGACACAGTTGTCGTGGATTCTGCAAAGTGATATTTAGGAGCTCATTGAGGGCTATGGTGAAAAAGAAAATATCTTCAGATAAAAGATGGAAAGAAGCCTTCTTGGAAAATGCACTTCGATGTATGAATGCAACTCACAGAGTTACACTTTTCTCTTCAGTGATCCGTTTGCTAACACAGTTTTCTTGAAATCTGCAATGGGATACTTCTTAGTGCAATGAAGCTTTCGGTGACAAAGGAAATATCCTCAGATGAAAACTAGAAAGAAGCTTTCTTAGAAACCTCTTGGTGATGTGTGAATTCTTCTCACAGAATTACACTTATGTTTCCATGAGCAGTCCTTTTACACTGTCTTTGAGGAACCCGACAAGGGCTACTAAGGATCACATTGAGGCCTACACTTATAAAGGAAATATAATCAGTTCAAAACGTGAGAGAAGCTTCCTCAGAGACTTCTTTGTGATCTGTGAATTCGTCTCACAGAGTAACAGCTTAGACCTCAGGAAGCAGTTTGCTAACCCTCTTTTCGGGGAATCTGCAAAGTGACATTTGGGAGCCCATTGGGTCCCATTGTGAAAAAGGAAACATCCTCAGATAATAACTAGAGAGAAGCTTTCTGAGAGATTGCTTTCTGAGGTGTGACTTCATCACACAGAGTTCCACCCTTCCCTTCTTGGAACAGTTTGCTGACACAGTTGTCGTGGATTCTGCAAAGTGATATTTAGGAGCTCATTGAGGGCTATGGTGAAAAAGAAAATATCTTCAGATAAAAGATGGAAAGAAGCCTTCTTGGAAAATGCACTTCGATGTATGAATGCAACTCACAGAGTTACACTTTTCTCTTCAGTGATCCGTTTGCTAACACAGTTTTCTTGAAATCTGCAATGGAATACTTCTTAGCGCAATGAAGCTTTCGGTGACAAAGGAAATATCCTCAGATGAAAACTAGAAAGAAGCTTTCTTAGAAACCTCTTGGTGATGTGTGAATTCTTCTCACAGAATTACACTTATGTTTCCATGAACAGTCCTTTTACACTGTCTTTGAGGAACCCGACAAGGGCTACTAAGGATCACATTGAGGCCTACACTTATAAAGGAAATATAATCAGTTCAAAACGTGAGAGAAGCTTCCTCAGAGACTTCTTTGTGATCTGTGAATTCGTCTCACAGAGTTACAGCTTAGACCTCAGGAAGCAGTTTGCTAACCCTCTTTTCGGGGAATCTGCAAAGTGATATTTGGGAGCCCATTGGGTCCCATTGTGAAAAAGGAAACATCCTCAGATAATAACTAGAGAGAAGCTTTCTGAGAGATTGCTTTCTGAGGTGTGACTTCATCAAACAGAGTTCCAACCTTCCCTTCTTGGAACAGTTTGCTAACACTGTTGTTGTGGATTCTGCAAAGTGTTATTTGGGAACTGTTGGAAGGCTATGGTGAAAAAGCAAAAATCTTCAGATAAAAACTGGAAAGAAGCCTTCTGGGAAAATGCACTTCGATGTAGGAATGCAACTCACAGAGTTACACGTTTCTCTTCAGTGATCAGTTTGCTAACATAGTTCTCTTGAAATCTGCAATGGGATCCTTTATAGCACAGTGAAGCTTACGATGACAAAGGAAATATCCTGAGATGAAAACTAGAAAGTAACTTTGTTAGAATATTCTTGGTGATGGGTGAATTCATCTCACAGAGTTACAATTATGTTTCCTGGAACTGTCCATTAGCACTGTCTTTGAGGAACCTGAGAAGGGTACTTTGGATCGCATTGAGGCCTATGCTGATAAAGGAAATATCATCAGTTCAAAACGTGAAAGAAACTTTCCCACAAACTTCTTTGTCATCTGTGAATTCATCTCACAGAGTTACAGCTTAGACCTCAGGAAGCAGTTTGCTAACACTCTTTTTGCGGATTCTGCAAAGTGATATTTGTTAGCCCATTGGGGCCCATTTTGAAAAAGGAAATATCCTCAGATAATAACTAGAGAGAAGCTTTCTGAGAGATTGCTTTCTGATGTGTGACTTCATCACACAGAGTTCCACACTTCCCTTCTTCTTACAGTTTGCTAACACTGTTGTCGTGGATTCTGCAAAGTGATATTTGGGAGGTCATTGAGGGCTATGGTGAAAAAGGAAATATCTTCAGATACAAACTGGAAAGAAGCCGTCTGGGAAAATGCACTTCGATGTGTGAATGCAACTCAGGGAGTTACACGTTTCTCTTCACTGATGAGTTTGCTAACACAGTTTTCTTGAAATCTGCAATGGGATATTACTTAGCGCAATGAAGCTTAGGGTTACAAACTAAATATCCTCAGATGAAAACTAGAGAGAAGCTTTCCTAGAAACTTCTTGGTGATGTGTGAATTCAACACAAAGAGTTACTCTGTTGTTTCCTGGAACAGTCCATTTACACTCTCTTTGAGGAACCTGAGAAGGGCTGCTTTGGATCGCATTTAGGTCTACGCTGGTAAAGGAAATATCATCAGTTCAAAACGTGAAAGAAGCTTTCTGAGAATCTTCTTTGTGATCTGTGAATTCATCTCACCGAGTTACAGCTTAGACCTCAGGAAGCAGTTTGCTAACACTCTTTTCGTGGAATCTGCAAAGTGATATTTGGGAACACATTGAGGCCCATTGTGAAAAAGGAAATATCCTCAGATAATAACTAGAGAGAAGCTTTCTTAGCAACTTCTTTATTAGTCTCGTTAGCGGTCTGTCAATTTTTTTTTTTTTCTGGTAATATGATCATTTTTGCTTTGATGCTTGTATGTATACAAAATAATAATACTTTGTTTTTCTTTTTATACTTTAAGTTCTAGGGTACATGTGCATAACGTGCAGGTTTGTTACATATGTATACGTATGCCATGTTGGTGTGCTGCACCCATCAACTCGTCAGCACCCATCAATTCATCATTTATATCATGTATAACTTCCCAATGCAATCCCTCCCTCCTCCCCCCTACCCCCTCCCCATGCTAGGCCCCAGTGCGTGATGTTCCCCTTCCCGAGTCCAAGTGATCTCATTGTTCAGTTCCCACCTATGAGTGAGAACATGCGGTGTTTGGTTTTCTCTTCTTGTGATAGTTTGCTAAGAATGATGGTTTCCAGCTGCATCCATGTCCCTACAAAGGACGCAAACTCATCCTTTTTTATGGCTGCATAGTATTCCATGGTGTATATGTGCCACATTTTCTTAATCCAGTCTGTCACAGATGGACATTTGGGTTGATTCCAAGTCTTTGCTATTGTGAATAGTGCCGCAATAAACATACGTGTGCATGTGTCTTTGTAGTAGAATAATTTATAATCCTTTGGGTATATACCCAGTAGTGGGATGGCTGGGTCATATGGTACATCTAGTTCTAGATCCTTGAGGAATTGCCATACTGTTTTCCATAATGGTTGAACTAGTTTACAATCCCACCAACAGTGTAAAAGTGTTCCAATTTCTCCACATCCTCTCCAACAACTGTTGTTTCCTGACTTCTTAATGATTGCCATTCTAACTGGTGTGAGATGGTATCTCATTGTGGTTTTGATTTGCATTTCTCTGATGGCGAGTGATGATGAGCATTTTTTCATGTGTCTGTTGGCTGTATGAATATCTTCTTTTGAGAAATGTCTGTTCATATCCTTTCCCCACTTTTTGATGGGGTTGTTTGTTTTTTTCTCGTATATTTGTTTGAGTTCTTTGTAGATTCTGGATATTAGCCCTTTGTCAGATGAGTAGGTTGCAAAAATTTTCTCCCATTCTGTAGGTTGCCTGTTCACTCTGATGGTAGTTTCTTTTGCTGTGCAAAAGCTCTTTAGTTTAATTAGATCCCATTTGTCAATTTTTGCTTTTGCTGCCGTTGCTTTTGGTGTTTTAGACATGAAGTCCTTGCCCATGCCTATGTCCTGAATGGTACTACCTAGATTTTCTTCTAGGGTTTTTATGGTATTAGGTCTAACATTTAAGTCTCTAATCCATCTTGAATTAATCTTCGTATAAGGGGTAAGGAAAGGATCCAGTTTCAGCTTTCTACTTATGGCTAGCCAATTTTCCCAGCACCATTTATTAAATAGGGAATCCTTTCCCCATTTCTTGTTTCTCTCAGGTTTGTCAAAGATCAGATGGCTGTAGATATGCGGTATTATTTCTGAGGACTCTGTTCTGTTCCATTGGTCTATATCTCTGTTTTGGTACCAGTACCATGCTGTTTTGGTTACTGTAGCCTTGTAGTATAGTTTGAAGTCAGGTAGCGTGACGCCTCCAGCTTTGTCCTTTTGACTTAGGATTGTCTTGGCAATGCGGGCTCTTTTTTGGTTCCATATGAACTTTAAAGCAGTGTTTTCCAATTCTGTGAAGAAACTCATTGGTAGCTTGATGGGGATGGCATTGAATCTATAAATAACCTTGGGGAGTATGGCCATTTTCACGATATTGATTCTTCCTATCCATGAGCATGGTATGTTCTTCCATTTGTTGGTGTCCTCTTTGATTTCACTGAGCAGTGGTTTGTAGTTCTCCTTGAAGAGGTCCTTTACATCCCTTGTAAGCTGGATTCCTAGGTATTTTATTCTCTTTGAAGCAATTGTGAATGGAAGTTCATTCCTGATTTGGCTCTCTGCTTGTCTGTTACTGGTGTAGAAGAATGCTTGTGATTTTTGCACATTGAATTTGTATCCTGAGACTTTGCTGAAGTTGCTTATCAGCTTAAGGAGATTTTGGGCTGAGACAATGGGGTTTTCTAAATATACAATCATGTCATCTGCAAACAGGGACAATTTGACTTCTTCTTTTCCTAACTGGATACCCCTGATTTCTTTCTCTTGCCTGATTGCCCTAGCCAGAACTTCCAACACTATGTTGAATAGGAGTGGTGAGAGAGGGCATCCCTGTCTTGTGCCAGTTTTCAAAGGGAATTTTTCCAGCTTTTGCCCATTCAGTATGATATTAGCTGTGGGTTTGTCATAAATAGCTCTTATTATTTTGAGGTACGTTCCATCAATACCGAATTTATTGACCGTTTTTAGCATGAAGGGCTGTTGAATTTTGTCAAAAGCCTTTTCTGCATCTATTGAGACAATCATGTGGTTCTTGTCTTTGGTTCTGTTTATATGCTGGATTACGTTTATTGATTTGCGAATGTTGAACCAGCCTTGCATCCCAGGGATGAAGCCCACTTGATCATGGTGGATAAGCTTTTTGATGTGCTGCTGAATCCGGTTTGCCAGTATTTTATTGAGAATTTTTGCATCAATGTTCATCAGGGATATTGGTCTAAAATGCTCTTTTTTTGTTGTGTCTCTGCCAGGCTTTGGTATCAGGATGATGTTGGCCTCATAAAATGAGTTAGGGAGGATTCCCTCTTTTTCTATTGATTGGAATAGTTTCAGAAGGAATGGTACCAGCTCCTCCTTGTACCTCTGGTAGAATTCAGCTGTGAATCCATCTGGTCCTGGACTTTTTTTGGTGGGTAGGCTATTAATTGTTGCCTCAATTTCAGAGCCTGCTATTGGTCTATTCAGGGATTCAACTTCTTCCTGGTTTAGCCTTGGGAGAGTGTAAGTGTCCAGGAAATTATCCATTTCTTCTAGATTTTCTAGTTGATTTGCGTAGAGGCGTTTATAGTATTCTCTGATGGTAGTTTGTATTTCTGTGGGGTCAGTGGTGATATCCCCTTTATCATTTTTTATTGCATCTATTTGATTCCTCTCTCTTTTCTTCTTTATTAGCCTTGCTAGCGGTCTGTCAATTTTGTTGATCTTTTCAAAAAACCAACTCCTGGATTCATTGATTTTTTGGAGGGTTTTTTGTGTCTCTATCTCCTTCAGTTCGGCTCTGATCTTAGTTATTTCTTGCCTTCTGCTAGCTTTTGAATGTGTTTGCTCTTGCCTCTCTAGTTCTTTTAATTGTGATGTTAGAGTGTCAATTTTAGATCTTTCCTGCTTTCTCTTGTGGGCATTTAGTGCTATAAATTTCCCTCTACACACTGCTTTAAATGTGTCCCAGAGATTCTGGTATGTTGTATCTTTGTTCTCATTGCTTTCAAAGAACATCTTTATTTCCGCTTTCATTTCGTTATGTACCCAGTAGTCATTCAGGAGCAGGTTGTTCAGTTTCCATGTAGTTGAGCGGTTTTGATTGAGTTTCTTAGTCCTGAGTTCTAGTTTAATTGCACTGTGGTCTGAGAGACAGTTTGTTATAATTTCTGTTCTTTTACATTTGCTGAGGAGTGCTTTACTTCCAATTATGTGGTCAATTTTGGAATAAGTGCGATGCGATGCTGAGAAGAATGTATATTCTGTTGATTTGGGGTGGAGAGTTCTATAGATGTCTATTAGGTCCGCTTGGTGTAGAAATGAGTTCAATTCCTGGATATCCTTGTTAACTTTCTGTCTCGTTGATCTGTCTAATGTTGACAGTGGAGTGTTGAAGTCTCCCATTATTATTGTATGGGAGTCTAAGTCTCTTTGTAAGTCTCTAAGGACTTGCTTTATGAATCTGTGTGCTCCTGTATTGGGTGCATATATATTTAGGAGAGTTAGCTCTTCCTGTTGAATTGATCCCTTTACCATTATGTAATGGCCTTCTTTGTCTCTTTTGATCTTTGATGGTTTAAAGTCTGTTTTATCAGAGACAAGGATTGCAACCCCTGCTTTTTTTTGTTCTCCATTTGCTTGGTAGATCTCCCTCCATCCCTTTATTTTGAGCCTATGTATGTCTCTGCATGTGAGATGGGTCTCCTGAATACAGCAGACTGATGGGTCTTGACTCTTTATCCAGTTTGCCAGTCTGTGTCTTTTAATTGGAGCATTTAAGTCCATTAACATTTAAGGTTAATATTGTTATAGTGTGAACTTGATCCTGTCATTATGATATTAACTGGTTATTTTGCTCGTTAGTTGATGCAGTTTCTTCCTAGCCTCGATGGTCTTTACATTTTGGCATGATTTTGCAATGGCTGGTACCGGTTGTTCCTTTCCATGTTTAGGGCTTCCTTCAGGGTCTCTTGTAAGGCAGGCCTGGTGGTGACAAAATCTCTAAGCATTTGCTTATCTGTAAAGGATTTTATTCTCCTTCACTTACGAAACTTAAGTTTGGCTGGATATGAAATTCTGGGTTGAAAATTCTTTTCTTTAAGAACGTTGAATATTGGCCCCCACTCTCTTCTGGCTTGTAGAGTTTCTGCCGAGAGATCTGCTGTTAGTCTGATGGGCTTCCCTTTGTGGGTAACCCGACCTTTCTCTCTGGCTGCCCTTAAGATTTTTTCCTTCATTTCAACTTTGGTGAATCTGGCAATGATGTGTCTTGGAGTTGCTCTTCTGGAGGAGTATCTTTTTGGCGTTCTCTGTATTTCCTGAATTTGAATGTTGCCCTGCCCTACTAGGTTGGGGAAGTTCTCCTGGATGATATCCTGAAGAGTGTTTTCCAACTTGGTTCCATTTTCCCCCTCACTTTCAGGCACCCCAATCAGACGTAGATTTGGTCTTTTTACGTAATCCCATACTTCTTGCAGGCTTTGCTCATTTCTTTTTCTTCTTTTTCTTTTGGTTTCTCTTCTCGTTTCATTTCATCGGTCTCCGTGGGTGGGGTGGAGGAGAGAGGGATAACGAGAGGCGAGAGTGGAGGACCTGTAGCGAGTCGACGATGGTGGCTATAGGTGAGACCGAGAGCGAGGATGGTCTAGATGGTATACCAGTTAGCGAGGAGAGCGAGTATGGACTAGATGGGATATCTGGAGCCATGAAGAAAGGAGGATCGAGGGGTTATTCCGAGAACTTATTATATTGTATTAGGTGTATATTGTTACCTATATCTATATATCCATTATATGTATATGTGGACCTATATTCTTATATTCTATTATTTGATACCGGTATCCATGATTATCTTATATGATATGTGGAACCTGGATCTATTATATCGATTACGTCTATTTTTATTAAAGCGATCTATTATTCAAAAAAAAAATTTCTACTTAATCTATATTTGAGTACCTACAAAATCTTATAATTATAC
>NC_044564.1:2459805-2476555 GCF_007565055.1 Rhinopithecus roxellana | reverse complement strand
AGCGTGACGCCTCCAGCTTTGTCCTTTTGACTTAGGATTGTCTTGGCAATGCGGGCTCTTTTTTGGTTCCATATGAACTTTAAAGCAGTTTTTTCCAATTCTGTGAAGAAACTCATTGGTAACTTGATGGGGATGGCATTGAATCTATAAATCACCTTGGGGAGTATGGCCATTTTCACGATATTGATTCTTCCTATCCATGAGCATGGTATGTTCTTCCATTTGTTTGTGTCCTCTTTGATTTCACTGAGCAGTGGTTTGTAGTTCTCCTTGAAGAGGTCCTTTACATCCCTTGTAAGCTGGATTCCTAGGTATTTGATTCTCTTTGAAGCAATTGTGAATGGAAGTTCATTCCTGATTTGGCTCTCTGCTTGTCTGTTACTGGTGTAGAAGAATGCTTGTGATTTTTGCACATTAATTTTGTATCCTGAGACTTTGCTGAAGTTGCTTATCAGCTTAAGGAGATTTTGGGCTGAGACGATGGGGTTTTCTAAATATACAATCATGTCATCTGCAAACAGGGACAATTTGACTTCTTCTTTTCCTAACTGGATACCCTTGATTTCTTTCTCTTGCCTGATTGCCCTAGCCAGAACTTCCAACACTATGTTGAATAGGAGTGGTGAGAGAGGGCATCCCTGTCTTGTGCCAGTTTTCAAAGGGAATTTTTCCAGTTTTTGCCCATTCAGTATGATATTAGCTGTGGGTTTGTCATAAATAGCTCTTATTATTCTGAGGTACGTTCCATCAATACCGAATTTATTGAGCGTTTTTAGCATGAAGGGCTGTTGAATTTTGTCAAAAGCCTTTTCTGCATCTTTTGAGACAATCATGTGGTTCTTGTCTTTGGTTCTGTTTATATGCTGGATTACGTTTATTGATTTGCGAATGTTGAACCAGCCTTGCATCCCAGGGATGAAGCCCACTTGATCATGGTGGAAAAGCTTTTTGATGTGCTGCTGAATCCGGTTTGCCAGTATTTTATTGAGAATTTTTGCATCAATGTTCATCAGGGATATTGGTCTAAAATTCTCTTTTTTTGTTGTGTCTCTGCCAGGCTTTGGTATCAGGATGATGTTGGCCTCATAAAATGAGTTAGGGAGGATTCCCTCTTTTTCTATTGATTGGAATAGTTTCAGAAGGAATGGTACCAGCTCCTCCTTGTACCTCTGGTAGAATTCAGCTGTGAATCCATCTGGTCCTGGACTTTTTTTGGTGGGTAGGCTATTAATTGTTGCCTCAATTTCAGAGCCTGCTATTGGTCTATTCAGGGATTCAACTTCTTCCTGGTTTAGCCTTGGGAGAGTATAAGTGTCCAGGAAATTATCCATTTCTTCTAGATTTTCTAGTTGATTTGCGTAGAGGCGTTTATATTATTCCCTGATGGTAGTTTGTATTTCTGTGGGGTCAGTGGTGATATCCCCTTTATCATTTTTTATTGCATCTATTTGATTCCTCTCTCTTTTCTTCTTTATTAGCCTTGCTAGCGGTCTGTCAATTTTGTTGATCTTTTCAAAAAACCAACTCCTGGATTCATTGATTTTTTGGAGGGTTTTTTGTGTCTCTATCTCCTTCAGTTCGGCTCTGATCTTAGTTATTTCTTGCCTTCTGCTAGCTTTTGAATGTGTTTGCTCTTGCCTCTCTAGTTCTTTTCATTGTGATGTTAGAGTGTCAATTTTAGATCTTTCCTGCTTTCTCTTGTGGGCATTTAGTGCTATAAATTTCCCTCTACACACTGCTTTAAATGTGTCCCAGAGATTCTGGTATGTTGTATCTTTGTTCTCATTGCTTTCAAAGAACATCTTTATTTCCGCTTTCATTTCGTTATGTACCCAGTAGTCATTCAGGAGCAGGTTGTTCAGTTTCCATGTAGTTGAGCGGTTTTGATTGAGTTTCTTAGTCCTGAGTTCTAGTTTAATTGCACTGTGGTCTGAGAGACAGTTTGTTATAATTTCTGTTCTTTTACATTTGCTGAGGAGTGCTTTACTTCCAATTATGTGGTCAATTTTGGAATAAGTGCGATGCGATGCTGAGAAGAATGTATATTCTGTTGATTTGGGGTGGAGAGTTCTATAGATGTCTATTAGGTCCGCTTGGTGTAGAAATGAGTTCAATTCCTGGATATCCTTGTTAACTTTCTGTCTCGTTGATCTGTCTAATGTTGACAGTGGAGTGTTGAAGTCTCCCATTATTATTGTATGAGAGTCTAAGTCTCTTTGTAAGTCTCTAAGGACTTGCTTTATGAATCTGGGTGCTCCTGTATTGGGTGCATATATATTTAGGAGAGTTAGCTCTTCCTGTTGAATTGATCCCTTTACCATTATGTAATGGCCTTCTTTGTCTCTTTTGATCTTTGATGGTTTAAAGTCTGTTTTATCAGAGACAAGGATTGCAACCCCTGCTTTTTTTTGTTCTCCATTTGCTTGGTAGATCTCCCTCCATCCCTTTATTTTGAGCCTATGTATGTCTCTGCATGTGAGATGGGTCTCCTGAATACAGCAGACTGATGGGTCTTGACTCTTTATCCAGTTTGCCAGTCTGTGTCTTTTAATTGGAGCATTTAATCCATTAACATTTAAGGTTAATATTGTTATGTGTGAACTTGATCCTGTCATTATGATATTAACTGGTTATTTTGCTCGTTAGTTGATGCAGTTTCTTCCTAGCCTCGATGGTCTTTACATTTTGGCATGTTTTTGCGATGGCTGGTACCGGTTGTTCCTTTCCATGTTTAGGGCTTCCTTCAGGGTCTCTTGTAAGGCAGGCCTGGTGGTGACAAAATCTCTAAGCATTTGCTTATCTGTAAAGGATTTTATTTCTCCTTCACTTACGAAACTTAATTTGGCTGGATATGAAATTCTGGGTTGAAAATTCTTTTCTTTAAGAACGTTGAATATTGGCCCCCACTCTCTTCTGGCTTGTAGAGTTTCTGCCGAGAGATCTGCTGTTAGTCTGATGGGCTTCCCTTTGTGGGTAACCCGACCTTTCTCTCTGGCTGCCCTTAAGATTTTTTCCTTCATTTCAACTTTGGTGAATCTGGCAATGATGTGTCTTGGAGTTGCTCTTCTGGAGGAGTATCTTTTTGGCGTTCTCTGTATTTCCTGAATTTGAATGTTGCCCTGCCCTACTAGGTTGGGGAAGTTCTCCTGGATGATATCCTGAAGAGTGTTTTCCAACTTGGTTCCATTTTCCCCCTCACTTTCAGGCACCCCAATCAGACGTAGATTTGGTCTTTTTACGTAATCCCATACTTCTTGCAGGCTTTGCTCATTTCTTTTTCTTCTTTTTTCTTTTGGTTTCTCTTCTCGTTTCATTTCATTCATTTGATCTTCAATCGCTGATACTCTTTCTTCCAGTTGATCGAGTCGGTTACTGAAGCTTGTGCATTTGTCACGTATTTCTCGTGTCATGGTTTTCATCTCTGTCATTTCGTTTATGATCTTCTCTGCATTAATGAGTCTAGCTGTCAATTCTTCCACTCTTTTTTCAAGATTTTTAGTTTCTTTGCACTGGGTACGTAATTCCTCCTTTAGCTCTGATAAGTTTGATGGACTGAAGCCTTCTTCTCTCATCTCGTCCAAGTCATTCTCTGACCAGCTTTGATCCGTTGCTGGCGATGGGCTGCGCTCCTTTGCAGGGGGAGATGCGGTCTTATTTTTTGAATTTCCAGCTTTTCTGTCCTGCTTCTTCCCCATCTTTGTGGTTTTATCTGTCTCTGGTCTTTGATGGTGGTGACGTACTGTTGGGGTTTTGGTATAGGTGTCCTTCCTGTTTGATAGTTTTCCTTCTGACAGTCAGAAGGACTGTCTGTTGGTCTGTTGGAGATTGCGTGAGGTCCACTCCAGACCCTGTTTGCCTGGGTATCAGCAGCAGAGGTTGCCGAAGATAGAATATTGCTGAACAGCGAGTGTACCTGTCTGATTCTTCCTTTGGAAGTTTCCTCTCAGGGGTGTACTCCACCCTGTGAGGTGTGGGGTGTCAGACTGCCCCTAGTGGGGGATTTCTCCCAGCTAGGCTACTCAGGGGTCAGGGACACACCTGAGCAGGCAGTCTGTCCGTTCTCAGATCTCAACCTCCGCGTTGGGAGATCCGCGGCTCTCCCCAAAGCTGTCAGACAGAGTCGTTCGCGTCTGCACCGGCTCCCGCTACTTCCCCTGTTGGTCTTCAGCTGTGCGCTGTCCCCAGAGGTGGAGACTACAGAGACAGGCAGGCTTCCTTGAGCTGCTGTGAGCTCCACCCAGTTCGAGCTTCCCAGCGGCTTTGTTTACCTACTTAAGCCTCAGCAATGGCGGGCGCCCCTCCCCCAGCCTCGCTGCTGCCTTGCGGATAGATCGCGGCAGACTGCTGTGTTAGCAGTGAGGGAGGCTCCGTGGGCATGGGACCCTCCCGGCCAGGCGTGGGATATATTCTGGTGTGCCTGTATGCTTACAGCGCAGTACTGGGGTGGGAGTTACCCGATTTTCCAGGTGTTGTGTGTCTCAGTTCCCCTGGCTAGGAAAACGGATCCCCTTCCCCCTTGCGCTTCCAGGTGAGGCGATGCCTCGCCCTGCTTCAGCTCTCGCTGTTCAGGCTGCAGCAGCTGACCAGCACCGATGGTCCAGCACTCCCTAGTGAGATGACCCCAGTACCTCAGTTGAAAATGCAGAAATCACCGGTCTTCTGTGTCGCTCGCGCTGGGAGTTGGAGACTGGAGCTGTTCCTATTCGGCCATCTTGCTCCGCCCCCTCCCAGCGTAGGTCTTAATACGATCCAAAGTAGCCCTTCTCAGGTTCCTCAAAGTCAGTGTTAATGGACTGTTCCAGGAAACATGAGTGTAACTCTGTGAGATGAATTCACATATCACCAAGAACTTTCTAAGAAACCTTATTTCTAGTTTTCATCTGAGGATATTTCCTTTGTCACCGTAAGCTTCATTGTGCTAAGAAGTATCCCATTGCAGATTTCAAGAAACCTGTGTTAGCAAACGGATCACTGAAGAGAAACGCATAACTCTGTGAGTTGCATTCATACATCGAAGTGCATATTCCCAGAAGGCTTCTTTCCCGTTTTATCTGAAGATATTTCCTTTTTCAACATAGCCCTCAATGAGCTCCCAAATATCACTTTGCAGAATCCACGACAACTGTGTTAGCAAACTGTTCCAAGAAGGAAAGGGTGGAACTCTGCGTGATGAAGTCACGCATCAGAAAGCAATCTCTTGGAAAGCTTCTCTCGAGCTCTTATCTGAGGATATTTCTTTTTTAACAATGGGCCCCCTCATCTCCCAAATATCACTTTGCAGATTCCACGAAAAGAGTGTTAGCAAACTGCTTCATGAGGACTAAGTTGTAACTCTGTGAGATGAATTCACACATCACAAAGAAGTTTCTAGTAAGCTTCTTTCTAGTTTTCATCTGAGGATATTTCCTTTGTCCCCGTAAGCTTCATTGAGCTAAGAAGTATCCCATTGCAGATTTCAAGAAAAGTGTTTTACCAAACTGATCACTGCAGAGAAAGGTGTAACAGTGTGAGGTGCATTCATACATCGAAGTGCATTTTCCCAGAAGGCTTCTTTCCAGTTTTTATCTGAAGATATTTCTTTTTCACCATCGCCCTCAAAGAGCTCCCAAATAGCACTTTGCAGTATCCACGACAACAGTGTTAGCAACCTGTTCCCGGAAGGGAAGGGTGGAACTGTGTGTGATGAAGTCACACATCAGAAAGCAATCTCTCATAAAGCTTCTCTCAAGTTATTATCTCAGGATATTTCCTTTTTCACACTGGGCCCCAATGGGTTCTCAAATATCACTTTGCAGATTCGACGAAAAGAGTGTTAGCAAACTGCTTCATAAGGACTAAGTTGTAACTCTGCGAGATGAATTCACAGATCACAAAGAAGTTTCTCAGAAAGCTTCTTTCAGGTTTTGAACTGATGATATTTTCTTTATCAGCGTAGCCCTCAATGCGATCTGAAGTAACCCTTCTCGGGTTCCTCAAAACAGTGTTAATGGACTGTTACCGGAAACAGAAGTGTAATTCTGTGAGATGAATTCACACATCACCAAGAAGTTTCTTTTTTTTTTTTTAATTATATTTTAAGTTCTAGGGTACATGTGCATAACGTGCAGGTTTGTTACATATGTATACTTATGCCATGTTGGTGTGCTGCACCCATCAACTCGTCAGCACCCATCAATTCATCATTTATATCATGTATAACTCCCCAATGCAATCCCTCCCTCCTCCCCCCTCCCCCCTCCCCATGATAGGCCCCAGTGCGTGATGTTCCCCTTCCCGAGTCCAAGTGATCTCATTGTTCAGTTCCCACCTATGAGTGAGAACATGCGGTGTTTGGTTTTCTCTTCTTGTGATAGTTTGCTAAGAATGATGGTTTCCAGCTGCATCCATGTCCCTACAAAGGACGCAAACTCATCCTTTTTTATGGCTGCATAGTATTCCATGGTGTATATGTGCCACATTTTCTTAATCCAGTCTGTCACAGATGGACATTTGGGTTGATTCCAAGTCTTTGCTATTGTGAATAGTGCCGCAATAAACATACGTGTGCATGTGTCTTTGTAGTAGAATAATTTATAATCCTTTGGGTATATACCCAGTAGTGGGATGGCTGGGTCATATGGTACATCTAGTTCTAGATCCTTGAGGAATTGCCATACTGTTTTCCATAATGGTTGAACTAGTTTACAATCCCACCAACAGTGTAAAAGTGTTCCTATTTCTCCACATCCTCTCCAACACCTGTTGTTTCCTGACTTCTGAATGATTGCCATTCTAACTGGTGTGAGATGGTATCTCATTGTGGTTTTGATTTGCATTTCTCTGATGGCGAGTGATGATGAGCATTTTTTCATGTGTCTGTTGGCTGTATGAATATCTTCTTTTGAGAAATGTCTGTTCATATCCTTTCCCCACTTTTTGATGGGGTTGTTTGTTTTTTTCTCATATATTTGTTTGAGTTCTTTGTAGATTCTGGATATTAGCCCTTTGTCAGATGAGTAGGTTGCAAAATTTTCTCCCATTCTGTAGGTTGCCTGTTCACTCTGATGGTAGTTTCTTTTGCTGTGCAAAAGCTCTTTAGTTTAATTAGATCCCATTTGTCAATTTTTGCTTTTGCTGCCGTTGCTTTTGGTGTTTTAGACATGAAGTCCTTGCCCATGCCTATGTCCTGAATGGTACTACCTAGATTTTCTTCTAGGGTTTTTATGGTATTAGGTCTAACATTTAAGTCTCTAATCCATCTTGAATTAATCTTCGTATAAGGGGTAAGGAAAGGATCCAGTTTCAGCTTTCTACTTATGGCTAGCCAATTTTCCCAGCACCATTTATTAAATAGGGAATCCTTTCCCCATTTCTTGTTTCTCTCAGGTTTGTCAAAGATCAGATGGCTGTAGATGTGCGGTATTATTTCTGAGGACTCTGTTCTGTTCCATTGGTCTATATCTCTGTTTTGGTACCAGTACCATGCTGTTTTGGTTACTGTAGCCTTGTAGTATAGTTTGAAGTCAGGTAGCGTGACGCCTCCAGCTTTGTCCTTTTGACTTAGGATTGTCTTGGCAATGCGGGCTCTTTTTTGGTTCCATATGAACTTTAAAGCAGTTTTTTCCAATTCTGTGAAGAAACTCATTGGTAGCTTGATGGGGATGGCATTGAATCTATAAATAACCTTGGGGAGTATGGCCATTTTCACGATATTGATTCTTCCTATCCATGAGCATGGTATGTTCTTCCATTTGTTTGTGTCCTCTTTGATTTCACTGAGCAGTGGTTTGTAGTTCTCCTTGAAGAGGTCCTTTACATCCCTTGTAAGCTGGATTCCTAGGTATTTTATTCTCTTTGAAGCAATTGTGAATGGAAGTTCATTCCTGATTTGGCTCTCTGCTTGTCTGTTACTGGTGTATAAGAATGCTTGTGATTTTTGCACATTAATTTTGTATCCTGAGACTTTGCTGAAGTTGCTTATCAGCTTAAGGAGATTTTGGGCTGAGACGATGGGGTTTTCTAAATATACAATCATGTCATCTGCAAACAGGGACAATTTGACTTCTTCTTTTCCTAACTGGATACCCTTGATTTCTTTCTCTTGCCTGATTGCCCTAGCCAGAACTTCCAACACTATGTTGAATAGGAGTGGTGAGAGAGGGCATCCCTGTCTTGTGCCAGTTTTCAAAGGGAATTTTTCCAGTTTTTGCCCATTCAGTATGATATTAGCTGTGGGTTTGTCATAAATGGTTCTTATTATTTTGAGATACGTTCCATCAATACCGAATTTATTGAGCGTTTTTAGCATGAAGGGCTGTTGAATTTTGTCAAAAGCCTTTTCTGCATCTATTGAGACAATCATGTGGTTCTTGTCTTTGGTTCTGTTTATATGCTGGATTACGTTTATTGATTTGCGAATGTTGAACCAGCCTTGCATCCCAGGGATGAAGCCCACTTGATCATGGTGGATAAGCTTTTTGATGTGCTGCTGAATCCGGTTTGCCAGTATTTTATTGAGAATTTTTGCATCAATGTTCATCAGGGATATTGGTCTAAAATGCTCTTTTTTTGTTGTGTCTCTGCCAGGCTTTGGTATCAGGATGATGTTGGCCTCATAAAATGAGTTAGGGAGGATTCCCTCTTTTTCTATTGATTGGAATAGTTTCAGAAGGAATGGTACCAGCTCCTCCTTGTACCTCTGGTAGAATTCAGCTGTGAATCCATCTGGTCCTGGACTTTTTTTGGTGGGTAGGTTATTAATTGTTGCCTCAATTTCAGAGCCTGCTATTGGTCTATTCAGGGATTCAACTTCTTCCTGGTTTAGCCTTGGGAGAGTGTAAGTGTCCAGGAAATTATCCATTTCTTCTAGATTTTCTAGTTGATTTGCGTAGAGGCGTTTATAGTATTCTCTGATGGTAGTTTGTATTTCTGTGGGGTCAGTGGTGATATCCCCTTTATCATTTTTTATTGCATCTATTTGATTCCTCTCTCTTTTCTTCTTTATTAGCCTTGCTAGCGGTCTGTCAATTTTGTTGATCTTTTCAAAAAACCAACTCCTGGATTCATTGATTTTTTGGAGGGTTTTTTGTGTCTCTATCTCCTTCAGTTCGGCTCTGATCTTAGTTATTTCTTGCCTTCTGCTAGCTTTTGAATGTGTTTGCTCTTGCCTCTCTAGTTCTTTTCATTGTGATGTTAGAGTGTCAATTTTAGATCTTTCCTGCTTTCTCTTGTGGGCATTTAGTGCTATAAATTTCCCTCTACACACTGCTTTAAATGTGTCCCAGAGATTCTGGTATGTTGTATCTTTGCGAGAGCCCCTCGGGGCTCGCCTCCTCACCTCACCGGGTCAGTGAAAAAACGATCAGAGTAGTGGTATTTCACCGGCGGCCCGCAAGGCCGGCGGACCCCGCCCCGCCCCCTCGCGGGGACGGGGGGGCGCCGGGGGCCTCCCACTTATTCTACACCTCTCATGTCTCTTCACCGTGCCAGACTAGAGTCAAGCTCAACAGGGTCTTCTTTCCCCGCTGATTCCGCCAAGCCCGTTCCCTTGGCTGTGGTTTCGCTGGATAGTAGGTAGGGACAGTGGGAATCTCGTTCATCCATTCATGCGCGTCACTAATTAGATGACGAGGCATTTGGCTACCTTAAGAGAGTCATAGTTACTCCCGCCGTTTACCCGCGCTTCATTGAATTTCTTCACTTTGACATTCAGAGCACTGGGCAGAAATCACATCGCGTCAACTCCCGCCGCGGGCCTTCGCGATCACCAAGAAGTTTCTAGGAAAGCTTCTTTCTACTTTTCATCTGAGGATATTTCCTTTGTCACCGTAAGCTTCATTGCGCTATGATGTATCCCATTGCAGATTTCAAGGAAACTGTGTTAGCAAACTGATCACTGAAGAGAAAGGTGTCACTCTGTGAGTCGCATTCTCATATCGAAGTAAATTTTCTCAGAAGGCTTCTTTCCAGTTTTTATCTGAAGATATTTTCTTTTTCACCATAGCCCACAATGAGCTCCCAAATATCATTTTGCAGAATCCACGACAACTGTGTTAGCAAACTCTTCCAAGAAGGGAAGGGTGGAACTCTGTGTGATGAAGTCACACCTCAGAAAGCAATCTCTCAGAAAGCTTCTCTCTAGTTATTATCTGAGGATATTTCCTTTTTCACAATGGGCCCCAATGGGCTCCCAAATATCACTTTGCAGATGCCACGAAAATAGTGTTAGCAAACTGCTTCCTGAGGTCTAAGCTGTAACTCTGTGAGATGAATTCACAGATCACAAAGAAGTTTCTCAGAAAGCTTCTTTCACGTTTTAAACTGATGATATTTCCTTTATCAGTGTAGGCCTCAATGCGATCCAAAATACCCCTTCTCAGTTTCCTCAAAAAGAGTGTTACTGGACGGTTCCAGGAAACATAAGTATAACTCTGTGAGATGAATTCACACGTTACCAAGAATTTTCTAAGAAAGCTTCCTTCTAGTTTTAATCTGAGGATTAAAGTTTTGGAATAAGTGCGATGTGGTGCTGAGAAGAATGTATATTCTGATGATTTGGGGTGGAGAGTTCTATAGATGTCTATTAGGTCCGCTTGGTACAGAGATGAGTTCAATTCCTGGATATCCTTGTTAACTTTCTGTCTCGTTGATCTGTCTAATGTTGACAGTGCAGTGTTGAAGTCTCCCATTATTATTGTATGGGAGTCTAAGTCTCTTTGTAAGGCTCTAAGGGCTTGCTTTATGAATCTGGGTGCTCCTGTATTGGGTGCATATATATTTAGGAGAGTTAGCTCTTCCTGTTGAATTGATCCCTTTACCATTATGTAATGTCCTTCTTTGTCTCTTTTGATCTTTGATGGTTTAAAGTCTGTTTTATCAGAGACTAGTATTGCAACCCCTGCTTTTTTTTGTTCTCCATTTGCTTGGTAGATCTTCCTCCATCCCTTTATTTTGAGCCTATGTATGTCTCTGCATGTGAGATGGGTCTCCTGCATACAGCAGACTGATGGGTCTTGACTCTTTATCCAGTTTGCCAGTCTGTGTCTTTTAATTGGAGCATTTAGTCCATTTAAATTTAAGGTTAATAGTGTTATATGTGAACTTGATCCTGTCATTATGATATTAACTGGTTATTTGTTCGTTAGTTGATGCAGTTTCTTCCTAGCCTCGATGGTCGTTACATTTTGGCATGTTTTTGCAATGGCTGGTACCGGTTGTTCCTTTCCATGTTTAGGGCTTCCTTCAGGGTCTCTTGTAAGGCAGGCCTGGTGGTGACAAAATCTCTAAGCATTTGCTTATCTGTAAAGGATTTTATTTCTCTTCACTTATGAAACTTAGTTTGGCTGGATATGAAATTCTGGGTTTAAATTCTTTTCTTTAAGAACGTTGAATATTGGCCCCCACTCTCTTCTGCCTTGTAGAGTTTCTGCCGAGAGATCTGCTGTTAGTCTGATGGGGTTCCCTTTGTGGGTAACCCGACCTTTCTCTGGCTGCCCTTAAGATTTTTTCCTTCATTTCAACTTTGGTGAATCTGGCAATTATGTGTCTTGGAGTTGTGGAGAAATAGGAACACTTTTACACTGTTGGTGGGATTGTAAACTAGTTCAACCATTATGGAAAACAGTATGGCAATTCCTCAAGGATCTAGAACTAGATGTACCATATGACCCAGCCATCCCACTACTCGGTATATACCCAAAGGATTATAAATTATTCTACTACAAAGACACATGCACACGTATGTTTATTGCGGCACTATTCACAATAGCAAAGACTTGGAATCAACCCAAATGTCCATCTGTGACAGACTGGATTAAGAAAATGTGGCACATATACACCATGGAATACTATGCAGCCATAAAAAAGGATGAGTTTGCGTCCTTTGTAGGGACATGGATGCAGCTGGAAACCATCATTCTTAGCAAACTATCACAAGAAGAGAAAACCAAACACCGCATGTTCTCACTCATAGGTGGGACCTGAAGAATGAGATCACTTGGACTCGGGAAGGGGAACATCACACACTGGGGCCTATCATGGGGAGGGGGGAGGAGGGAGGGATTGCATTGGGGAGTTATACATGATATAAATGATGAAATGATGGGTGCTGACGAGTTGATGGGTGCAGCACACCAACAGGGCATAAGTATACATATGTAACAAACCTGCACGTTATGCATATGTACCCTAGAACTTAAAGTATAATAATAAAAAAAACTGAAAATTCAAATAAATATGTCCACTGACTGTAAAAAAAAAAAAAAAAAAAAAAGAAACTTCTTGGTGATGTGTGAATTCATCTCACAGAGTTACACTTATGTTTCCTGGAACAGACTGTCTTTGAGGAACCTGAGAAGGGCTATTTGGATCGCATTGAGGCCTAGCTGATAAAGGAATATCATCAGTTCAAAACGTGTAAGAAGCTTTCTGAGGAACTTCTTTGTGATCTGTGAATTCATCTCACAGATTTACAGCTTAGACCTCAGGAAGCAGTTTCTAACACTCTTTTCGTGGATGTGAGCAAAGTGATACTTGGGAGCCCATTGGGGCCCATTGTGAAAAAGGAAATATCCTCAGAAATAACTACACAGAAGCTTTCTGAGAGATTGCTCTCCGATGTGTGACTTCATCACACAGATTTCCACCCTTCCCTTTTTGGAACAGTTTGCTAACACAGTTGTCGTGGATTCTGCAAGTGATTTTGGACTCATTGAGGGCTATGGTGAAAAAGGAAATATCTTCAGATAAAAACTGAAAGAAGCCTTCTGGGAAAATGCACTTCGATGCATGAATCTCACACAGTTATACGTTTCTGTTCAGTGATCACTTTGCTAGCACAGTTTCTTGAAATCTGCAAGGGATACTATTAGCGCAATGAGCTTACGGTGACAAAGGAAATATCCTCATATGAAAACTAGAAAGAATCCTCTTTAAAACTTCTTTCTGATAAGAATTCATCCCACAGAGTTACACTTAGGTTTCCTGGAACAGTCCATTAACACTGTCTTGGAAGAACCTGAGAAGGGCTACTTTGGATGGCATTGAAGCCTACGCTGATAAAGGAAATATCATCAGTTCAAAACGTGAAAGAAGCTTTCTGAGAAACTTCTTTGTGATCTGTGAATCATCTTACATGTTACAGCTTAGACCTCAGGAAGCATTTGCTAACACTCTTTTCGTGGAAATGTAAAGTGATATTCGGGAGCACATTGGGGCCCATTGTGCAAAAGGAAATATCCTCAGATAATAACTAGAGGAAGCTTTCTGAGAGATTGCTTTCTGATGTGTAACTTCATCACACAGAGTTCCACCCTTCCCTTCTGGAACAGTTTGCTAACACAGTTGTCGTGCATTCTGCAAAGTGAATTTGGGAGCTCATTGAGGGCTATGGTGAAAAGGAAATATCTTCGGATAAAAACTGGAAAGAAGCATTCTGGGAAATGCACTTCGATGTAAGAATGCATTCACAGAGTTACAGGTTTCTCTTCAGTGATCAGTTTGCTAACACAGTTTTCTTGAAATCTGCAATGGAGACTTCTTACGCAATGAACGCTTACAGTGACAATGGAAATATCCTCAGATGAAACTAGAAAGAAGCTTTCTTGGAAACCTCTTGGTGTTGTGTGAATAATAATAACTAGAGAGAAGCTTTATGAGAGATTGCTTTCTTATGTGTGATTTCATCACACAGAGTTCCAACCTTGCCTTCTTGGAACAGTTTGCTAACACTGTTGTCGTGGATTCTGCAAAGTGATATCTGGGAACTCATTGAGGGCTATGGTGAAAAAGGAAATATCTTCAGATAAAAACTGGAAAGAAGCCTTCTGGGAAAATGCACTTCGATGCATGAATGTATATCACAGAGTTACACGTTGCTGTTCAGTGATCAGTTTGCTACTACAGTTTTCTTGAAATCTGCAATGGGATATTTCTTAGCGCAACGAAGCTTACGGTAACAAAGGAAATATCCTCAGATGAAAACTAGAAAGAAACTTTAGAAGAAACTTCTTGGTGATGCGTGAATTCATATCACAGAGTTACACTTATGTTTCCTGGAACACTCCATTAACACTGTCTTTGAGGAACCTGAGAAGGGCTACTTTGGATCGCATTGAGGCATACACTGATAAAGGAAATATCATTAGCACAAAACGTGAAAGAAGCTTTCTGAGAAACTTCTTAGTGATCTGTGAAATCATCTTACAGTGTTACAGCTTAGACCTCAGGAAGCAGTTTGCTACCACTCTTTTCGTGGAAGCTGTAAAGTGATATTCGGGAGCACATTGGGGCCCGTTGTGATAAAGGAAATACCCTCAGATACTAACTAGAGAGAAGCTTTCTGAGAGATTGCTTTCTGATGTGTGACTTCATCACACAGAGTTCCAACCTTCCCTTCTTGGAACAGTTTGCTAACACTGTTGTCGTGGATTCTGCAAAGTGATATCTGGGAGCTCATTGAGGACTATGGTGAAAAAGGAAATATCTTCAGATAAAAACTGGAAAAAAGCCTTCTGAAAATGCACTTCGTGCATGAATGCATCTCACAGAGTTCCACGTTGCTGTTCAGTGCAGTTTGCTACAACAGTTTCCTTGAAATCTGCATGGGATATTTCTTAGCGCAATGAAGCTGACGGTGACAAAGGAATATCCTCAATGAAAACTGAAAGAAGCTTTTTAGAAACTTCTTGGTGATGTGTGAATTCATATCACAGAGTACACTTATGTTTCCTGGAACAGTCCATTAACCCTGTCTTTGAGGAACCGAGAAGGGCTACTTTGGATCTCATTGAGGCATCGCTCATAAAGGAAATATCATTAGTACAAACTGAAAGAAGCTTTCTGAGAACCTTCCTTGTGATCTGTGAATTCATCTCACAGGGTACAGCTTAGACCTCCAAAAAACAGTTTTGCTAACACTCTTTTCGTGGAATTTATACAGTGATATTTGGGAGCCCATTGGCCCATTGTGAAAAAGAATAAAAGGAAAATTCTCAGATAATAGCTAGAGAGAAGCTTTCGAGAGATTGTTTCTGAGGTTTGACTTCATCACAGAGCTCCACCCTTCCCTTCTTGGTACAGGTTGCTAGCACTGTTGTCCTGATTCTGCAAAGTGATATTTGGGAGATCATTGAGGGCTATGGTGAAAAGGAAATATCTTCACATAAAAACTGGAAAGAATCCTTCAGGGACAATGCACTTCGATATATGAGTCCTACACATAGAGTTACACGTTTCTCTTCAGTGATCAATTTCCTAACAGTTTTCTTGAAAACTGCAATGGGACTTCTTAGTGCAATGAATCTTACGGTGACAAAGGAAATCCCAGATGAAAACTAGAAAGAAGCTTTGTCAGAAACATCTTGGTGATGTGTGAATTCATCTCACAGGGTTACACTTATGTTTCCTAGAACAGTCCATTAACACTGTGTTTGAGGAACATGAGAAGGTCTACTTTGGATCGCATTGAGGCCTACGCTGATAAAGGAAATATCATCAGTTCAATACGTGAAAGAAGCTTTATGAGAGACTCCTTTGTGATCTGTGAATTCATCTCAAGGAGTTACAGTTTAGACCTCGGGAAGCAGTTTGGTAACACTCTTTTCGTGGAATCTGAAAAGTGATATTTGGGAGCCCACTGGGGCCCTTTGTGAAAAAGGAAATATCCTCAGATAATAACTAGAGAGAAGCTTCTGGGAGATTGCTTTCTGCGATGTGAATTCATCACACTGAGTTCCACCCTTCCCTTCTTGGAACAGGTAGCTAAACTAGTTGTCGTGTATTCTATAAAGTGATATTTTGGAGCTCACTGTGGGATATGGTGAAAAAGGAAATATCTTCAGATAAAAACTGGAAAGAAGCCGTGTGGGAAAATGCACTTCGATGTATGAATGCAACTCACAGAGTGACACCTTTCTCTTCAGTGATCAGTTTGCTAACACAGTTTTCTTGAAATCTGCAATGGGATGTTTCTTAGCGCAACGAAGCTTACGATGACAAAAGAAATATCCTCAGATGAAAACTAGAAAGAAGCTGTTAGAAACTTCTTGGTGAAGTGTGAATTCATCTCACAGAGTTACACTTATGTTTCCTGGAACAGTCCATTAACACTGTCTTTGAGGAACATGAGAAGGGCTACTTTGGATCGCATTGAGGCCTACGCTGATAAAGGAAATATCATCGGTTCAAAACGTGAAAGAAGCTTTATGAGAGACTCTTTTGTGATCTGTGAATTCATCTCACAGAGTTACAGCTTAGACCTCAGGAAGCAGTTTGCTAACACTCTTTTAGTGGTATCTGCAAGGTGATATTTGTAAGCGCATTAGGGCCCATTGTGAAAAAGGAAATATCCTCAGATAATAACTAGAGAGAAGCTTTCTGAGAGATAGTTTCTTTTTTTTTTTTTTTTTTTTGAGGCGGAGTCTCACTCTGTCGCCCAGGCTGGAATGCAGTGGCCGGATCTCAGCTCACTGCAAGCTCCGCCTCCCGGGTGTACGCCATTCTCCCACCTCAGCCTCCAAAGTAGCTGGGACTACAGGCGCCCACCACCACGCCCGGCTAGTTTTTTTATTTTTTAGTAGAGACGGGGTTTCACCGTGTTCGCCAGGATGGTCTCGATCTCCTGACCTCGTGATCCGCCCGTCTCGGCCTCCCAAAGTGCTGGGATTACAGGCTTGAGCCACTGCGCCCGGCTTGAGAGATAGCTTTCTGATGTGTGACTTCATCACACAGAGTTCCACCCTTCCCTTCTTGGAACAGTTTGCTAACACACAGT
>NC_044564.1:2446945-2459705 GCF_007565055.1 Rhinopithecus roxellana | reverse complement strand
TTTTCTTGAAATCTGCAAGGGGATACTTCTTGGCGCAATGAAGCTTACTTTGACAAGGAAATATCCTCCCATGAAACTACAAAGAAGCTTTCTTAGAAACTTCTTGGTCATGTGTGAATTCATCTCACAGAGTTACACTTATGTTTCCTGGAACAGTCCATTAACACTGTCTTGAGGAACCTGAGAAGCGCTATATTGATGGCATTGAGGCCTACGCTGATAAAGGATGTTTCATCAGTTCAAACGTGAAAGAAATTTTCTGAGAAAACTTCCTTGTGATCTGTGAATTCATCTCACAGAGTTACAGCTTAGTCCTCATGAAGCAGTTTGCTAACCTCTTTTCGTGGAATCTGCAAAGTGATATTTCGGAGCCCATTTGGGGCCCACTGTGAAAAAGGAAATATCCCAGATAATAACTAGAGAGAAGCTTTCTGAGAGATTGTTTTCTGAAGTGTGAGTTCATCACAGAGAGTTCCACCCTTCCCATTCTTAGAACAGCTTGCTAACACAGTTTCGCGTATTCTGTCAAGGGATATTTGGGAGCTCATTGAGGGCTATATGAAAAAGCAAATATCTTCCGACAAAACTGGAAAGAAGTCTTTTGAGAAAATGCTCCTCGATGTATGAATGCAACTCAAGAGTTACAACTTTCCTTCAGTGATCGTTTGCTACAAGATTTCTTGAAAGCTGCAATGGGATATTCTTAGCACAATGAATTTACGGTGACAAAGAAATATCCTCTGATGAAAACTAGAAGACGTTTTCTTATAAACTGCTTGGTGATGTGTGAATTCATCTCCCAGAGTTACACTTATGTTTCCTGAACAGTCCATTAACTGTCTTTGAGGAACCTGAGAAGGGCTACTTTGGAACGCATTGAGGCTATGCTGATAAAGGAAATATCATCGGTTCAAAAACGTGAAAGAAGCTATCGGGGAAACTTCTTTGTGATATGTCAATTCATCTCACAGAGTTACAGCTTAGACCTCGGGAAGCAGTTTGCAAACCTCTTTTCGTGGAATCTGCAAAGTCATATTTGGGAGCCCATTTGAGGGCTATGGTGAAAAAGGAAATATCTTCAGATAAAAACTGGAAAGAAGCCTTCTGGGAAAATGCAATTCGATGTATGAATGCAACTCACAGAGTTACAGGTCTCCCTTCATTGACCAGTTTGCTAACACAGTTTTCTTGAAATCTGCAATCATACTTCTTAGCGCAATGAAGCTTACGTGACAAAGGAATATCCTCAGATGAAAATTAGAAAGAAGCTGTCTTAGAAACTTCTTGGTGATGTGTGAATTCATCTCACAGAGTTAAATTATGTTTCCTATAGCAGTGCATTACCAGTGTTAATGACACTGTTTTGAGGAACCTGAGAAGGCGTATGTTGGATCACCTTGAGGCCCCACGCTGATAAAGGAAACATCATCATTTCAAACCTGAAGGAAGCTTTCTGAGAAACTTCTTTGTGATCTGTGAATTCATCTCGCAGAGTTGCATTTTTATACTCAGGAAGCAGTTTGCTAAAACTCTTTTCGTGGAATCTGCAAAGTGATTTTGGAGCCCTTTGGGTTCCTTTGTGAAAAGGAAATATCCTCAGATAATAACTAGAGAGAAGCTTTCTGAGAGATTGCTTTCTGATGTGTGACTTCATCACACAGAGTTCCAGCCTTCCCTTCTTGGAACAGTTTGCTAACACAGTTGTCGTGTATTCTGCAAAGTGATATTTCGGAGCTCATTGAGGGCTATGGTGAAAAAGGAAATATTTTCAGATAACAACTGGAAAGAACCTTCTGGGAAAATGCACTGCGATGTAAGAATGCAACTCACAGAGTTACACCGTTTTCTTCAGTGATCAGTTTGCTAACACAGTTTTCTTGAAACCTGCAATGGGATACTTCTTTGCACAATGAAGCTCGGTTGCAAAGTAAATATCCTCAGATGAAAACTAGAAAGAATATTTCTAGAAACTCTTAGGGCCGGGCGCGGTGGCGCAAGCCTGTTGATCCCAGCACTTGGGGAGGCCGAGACGGGTGGATCGCGAGGTCAGGAGATCGAGACCAACCTAGCTAACATGGCGAAACTCCTTCTCTACTAAAAAAAAAAAATACAAAAACTAGCTGGGAGAGTTGGCGGCGCCTGCAGTCCCAGCTACTTGGGAGGCTGAGGCAGGAGAATGGTGTAACCACGAGAGGCGGGGCTTGCAGTGAGCTGAGATCCTGCCACTGCACTCCCTGGGCGACAGAGGGAGACTCCATCTCAAAAAAAAAAAAAAAAAAAAAGAAAAAAGGCTGGGCGCGGTGGCTCAAGCCTGTAATCCCAGCACTTTGGGAGGCCGAGACGGGTGGATCGCGAGGTCAGGAGATCGAGACCAACCTAGCTAACATGGCGAAACTCCTTCTCTACTAAAAAATACAAAAAACTAGCCGGGCGAGTTGGCGGGCGCCTGCAGTCCCAGCTACTTGGGAGGCTGAGGCAGGAGAATGGCGTAAACCCGAGAGGCGGAGCTTGCAAGTGAGCTGAGATCCGGCCACTGCACTCCCGCCTGGGGACAGAGGAGACTCCAATCTAAAAAAAAAAAAAAAAAAAAAAGAAACTGCTTGGTGATGTGTGAATTCCTCTCAAAGAGTTACACTTAGTTTCCTGGAACATCCATTAACACTGTCTTTGAGGAACCTGAGAAGGGGCTAATTTGGATCGCATTGAGACCTACGCTGATAAAGGAAATATCATCAGTTCAATACGTGAAAGAAGCTTTCTGAGAAACTCCTTTGTGATCTGTGAATTCATCTCACAGAGTTACAACTTAGTCCTCATGAAGCAGTTTGCTAAAACTCTTTTTGTGGAATCTGCAAAGTGATATTTGGGAGCCTATTGGGCCTATTGTGAAAAATGAAATATCCTCAGATAATAACTAGAGAGAAGCTTCCTGAGAGATTGCTTTCTGATTTGTGACTTCTTCACACAGAGTTCCACCCTTCCCTTCTTGGAACAGTTTGCTAACACAGTTGTCGTGGATACTGCAAAGTGATATTTGGGAGATCATTGAAGGCTATGGTGAAATAGGAAATATCTTCAGATGAAAAGTGGAAAGAAGCCTTCTGGGAAATTCACTTTGATGTATGAAATGCAACTCACAGAGTTACAGCTTTCTCTTCAGTGATAAATTTGCTAACACAGTTTTCTTGAAATCTGCATTGGGATACTTCTTAGCACAATGAAGCTTACGGTGACAAAGGAAATATCCTCAGATTAAAACTAGAAGGAAGCTTTCTTAGAAAATTCTTGGTAACGTGTGAATTCATCTCACAGAGTTACACTTATGTTTCCTGGAACCGTCCAGTAACACTCTTTTTGAGGAAACTGAGAAGGGGTATTTTGGATCGCATTGAGGCCTACACTTATAAAGGAAGTATCATCAGTTGAAAACGTCAAAGAAGCTTTCTGAGGAACTTCCTGCGATCTGTGAATTCATCTCACAGAGTTACAGCTTAGACCTCAGGAAACAGTTGCTAACACTCTTCTTTTGGAAACTGCAAAGTGGTATTTGGGAGCCCATTGGGGCCCATTGTTAAAAAGGAAATATCCTCAGATGATAACTAAAGAGAAGCTTTCTGAGAGATTGATTTCTGATGTGTGACTTCATCACACAGAGTTCCACCCTTCTCTACTTGGAACAGTTTGCTACCACAGTTGTCGTGGATTTTGCAAAGGGAAATTTGGGAGCTCAGTGAGGCTATGGTGAAAAAGGAAATATCTTCAGATAAAAATTGGAAGAAAGCCTTCTGGAAAAATGCACTTCTATGTATGAATGGAACTCACGGAGTTACACCCTCCCCTTCAGTGATAAATTTGCTAACATAGTTTACTTGAAATCTGCAATGGGATACTTTCTAGCGCAATGAAGATTACGGTGACAAAGTAAATATCCTCAAATGAAAACTAGAAAGAAGCTTTCGTAGAAATTTCTTGGTGATGTTTGAATTCATCTCACAGAGTTACACTTATGTTTCCTGGAACAGTCCATTGACACTGTCTTTGAGGAATCTGAGAAGGGCTAGTTTGGATCGCATTGAGGCCTACGCTGATAAAGGAAATATCATCAGTTCAAAACGTGATAGGAGCTTTCTGAGAAACTTCTTTGTGATCTGTGAATTCATCTCACAGAGTTACAACTTAGTCCTCATGAAGCAGTTTGCTAACACTCTTTTCGTGGAATCTCCAAAGTGATATTTGAGAGCACATTGGGGCCCAGTGTTAAAAAGGAAATATCCTCACATAGTAACTAGAGTCAAGCTTTCTTAGAGATTACTTTATGAGGTGTGACTTCATCACACAGAGTTCCACCCTTGCCTCTTTGGAACAGTTTGCTAACACTGTTGTCGTGGATTCTGCAAAGTGATATTTGGGAGCTCATTGAGGGCTATGGTGAGAAAGGAAATATCTTCAGACAAAAACTGGAAAGAAGCCTTCTGGGAAAATGCACTTTGATGTATGAATGCAAGTCACATAGGTACACCTTTCTCTTCAGTAATCAGTTTCCTAACACAGTGTTCTTGAAATCTGCAAAGGAATACTTCTTAGCCCAATGAAGCTTACGGTGGGAATGGAAATACCGTCAGATGAAAACTAGAAGGAAGCTTTCTTAGAAACTTCTTGGTGATGAGTGAATTCATCTCACAGAGTTACACTTATGTTTCCTGGAATAGTCCATTAACACTGTCTTTGAGGAACACGAGAAGGGCTAGTTGGGATCGCGTTGAGGCCTACACTGATAAAGGAAATATCATCAGTTTAAAACTTTATGAGAAACTTCTTTGTGATCTGTGAATTCATCTCACAGAGTTACAGCTTAGACCTCAGGAAGCAGTTTGCTAACACTATTTTCGTGGCATCTGCAAAGTGATATTTGGGAGCCCATTGGGGCCCATTGTGAAAAAGGAAATATCCTCAGATAATAACTACAGAGAAGCTTTCTGAGACATTGCTTTCTGAGGTGTGACTTCATCACACAGAGTTCCACCCTTCCCTTCTTGGAAGAGTTTGCTCACACAGTTGTCGTGGATTCTGCAAAATGATATTTGGGACCTCATTGTGGGCTATGGTGAAAAAGAAAATATCTTCAGATAAAAACTGGAAAGAAGCCTTCTGAGAAAATTTACTTCGATATGTGAATGCGACTCACAGAGTGACACCTTTCTCTTCAGTGATCAGTTTGCTAACACAATTTCCTTGAAATCTGCAATGGGATACATCATAGCGCAATGAAGCTTACAGTGACAAAGGAAATATCCTCAGATGAAAAGTAGAAAGAAGCTTTCCTAGAAACTTCTTGGTGATGTGTGAATTCATCTCACAGAATTACACTTCTGTTTCCGGTAACAGTCCATTAACACTGTTTTGAGGAACCCGAGAAGGGTTACTTCAGATCGCATTGAGGCCTACACTGATAAAGGCAATATCATCAGTTGAAAACGTGATAGAAGCTTTCTAAGTAACTTCTTTGTGATCTGTGAATTCATCTCACAGAGTTACAACTTAGTCCTTATGAAGCAGTTTGCTAGCACTCTTTTCGTGGAATCTGCAAAGTGATATTTGAGAACCCATTGGGGGAAACATTGTGAAAAAGGTTAATATCCTCAGATTATAACAAAGGAGAATCTTTCTGAGAGATTGCTTCTAAGATATGACTAATCACACAGAGTTCCACCCTTCTCTTCTTGGAACAGTTTGCTAACACAGTGGTCGTGGATTCTGCAAATGCTGATATTTGGGAGCTCATTGAGGCTATGGTTGAACAAGCAATATCTTCAGATCAACAACTTGGAAGAGAGCCTTCTGGGAAAATGCACTTCGATGTATGACGCACCTCACATGACACCTTCTTCCGTGATCAGTTTGCTAAACACTTTTCTTGAAATCTGCACTGGGGATACTTCTTAGCTCTATGACGCTTACGGGGACAAACGGAAATCATCCTCAGATGAACCTAGAAAGAAAACTTACTAGAAAACTTCTCTGTGATGTGTGAATTCATCTCACAGAGTTACAACTTAGTCCTCCTGAAGCAGTTTGCTAACACTCTTTTAGTGGAATCTGCAAAGTGATATTGGGAGACGAAGGGGCCCATTGTTAAAAAAGAAATATCCTCAGATAAGAGCTAGAGAGAAGCTTTCCGAGAGATTGCTTTCTGATGCGTGACTTCATCACGCCGAGTTCCACCCTTCCCTTCTTGGAACAGTTTTGCTAACACAGTTGTGGATTCTGCAAAGTGATATTTGGGAGCTCATTAAGGGCTATGTTGAAAAGGAAATATCTTCAGATAAAAACGGGAAAGAAGCCTTCTGGGAATATGCACTTCGATGTATGAATGCAACTCACAGAGTTTATGCGTTTCTCTTCAGTGATCCGTTTGCTAACACAGTTTTCTTGAAATCTGCAATGGGATACTTCTTAGCACAATGAAGCTTACGGTGACAAAGGAAATATCCTCAGATGAAAACTAGAAATAAGGTTTCTTAGAAAGTTCTTGGTGATATGTGAATTCATCTCACAGAGTTACATTTATGTTGCCTGGAACAGTCCATTAACACTGTCCTTGAGGAACCTGAGAAGGCTACTTTGGATCACATTGAGGCCTACGCTGATAAAGGAATTATCATCAGTTCAAAACGTGAAAGAAGTTTTCTGAGAAACTTCTTTGTGATCTGTGAATTCATCACACAGTGTTACAGATTAGACTTCAGGAAGCTGATTGCTAACCCTCTTTTCGTGGAATCTGCAACGTGATATTAGGGAGCCCATTGGGGCCCTTTGTGAAAAAGGAAATATCCTCTCATAATAAATAGAGGGAAGCTTTCTGAGAGATTGCTTTCTGATGTGTGACTTCATCACACTCAGTTCCACCCTTCCCTTCTTGGAACAGTTTGCTAACACAGTTGTCGTGGATTCTGTCAAGTGATATTTGGGAGCTCATTGAGGTCCATGGTGAAAAAGGAAATATCTTCAGATGAAACCTGAAAACAAGCCTTCTTGGAAAATGCTCTTCTATGTATGAATGCAACTCACAGAGTTACACGTTTCTCTTCAGTGATCAGTTTCCTAACACAGTTTTCTTGCAATCTGCAATGGAATACTTAGCGCAATGAAGCTCATGGTGACAAAGGAAATATCCTGAGATGAAAACAAGAAAGAAACTTTTCTAGAAACTTCTTGGTGATGTGTGAATTCATCTCACACAGTTACAGTTATGTTTCCTGGAGTAGTCCATTAACACTGTCTTTGAGGAACCCGAGAAGGCTACTTTGGATCGCATTGAGGCCCATGCTGATAAAGGAAATATCATCAGTTGAAAACGTGAAAGAAGCTTTCTGAGAAACTTCTCTGTGATCTGTGAATTCAACTCACACAGTTACAATTTAATCCTCATGAAGGAGTTTGCTAAAACTCTTTTAGTGGAACCTGCAATGTGATATTTGGGAGCCCACTGGGACCCATGGTGAAAAAGGAAATATCCACAGATAATAACTAGAGAGAAGCTTTCGGAAAGATTACTTTTCTGGGTGTGACTTCATCACAAGAGTTCCACCATTCACTTCTTGGAACAAGTCTGCACTAACCACGGTTGTCGTTTGAGATTATGCAAAGTGATATTTGGAGCTCATTGAGGGCTATGGTGAAAAAGGAAATACCTTCAGATAAAAACTGGAAGAGTCTCTGGGAAAATGCACTTCGATGTATGAATGCAACTCACAAAGTTTACACCTGGTCTCCTTTCAGTGATCAGTTTGCTAACCAGTTTTCTCGAAATCCTGCAATGGATATTCCTCTTAGTAGCAAGGAAGATTACTGGTGAAAAAGACATATCCTCAGATGAAAACTAGCAACAAGCTTTCTTAGAAACTTCTGGTGAGGATGTGCATCATCTCACAGAGTTACACTTATGTTTCCCTGGAACAGTTCCATTAACCACTGTCTTTGAGAAACCTGAGAAGGGCTACTTTAAATCGCATTGAGGCCTACGCTAATAAAGGAAATATCATCATTTCAAAACGTGAAAGAGGCTTTTGAGGAATTTCTTTGTGATCTGTGAATTCATCTCAGCAGATTTAAACTAGACTCATGAAGCAGTTTGCTAACACTCTTTTAGTGGAATTCTGCAAAGTGTCTATTTGGGAGCCCATTGGGCCCATGGTGAAAAAAGAAATAGCCTCAGAAATAATCAGAGAGAAGCTTTCTGAGAGATTGCTTTCTGATGTGTGACTCATCAACAGAAATCCACCCCTTCCTTGTTGCGACAGACTTGGCTAACACAGTTGTGTGTATTCTGCAAGTGATATTTGGTAGCTCATTGAGGTCTACTGTGAAAAGGAAATATCTTCAGATAAAAATGGAAAGAAGCTTCTGGGAAAATGCACTTCGATGTATGATGCAACCTCACAGATATACACCTTTCTCTTCAATGACTAGTTTGCTAACATTTTTCTTGAAATCTGCACTGGGATATTCTTCTGCGTTTGAATCTCATGGTTGACAAAGGGAATATCCTCACATGAAAACAGGAAAGAAGCTTTCGTAGAAACGTCTTGGTGATGTGTGAATTCATCTCACAGTTACACTTATTTTCCTGGAACAGTCCATTAACCCTGTCTTTGAGGAACCTGAGAGAGGGCTACTTTGGTCGCATGAGCCTGCGCTGATAAAGGAAAATCAGTTCAAAAAGTGAGAGAAGCTTTCTGAGAAACTTCTTTGTGATCTGTGAATTCATCTCACAGAGTTACAACTTAGTCCTCATGAAGCAGTTTGCTAACACCTTTCGTGGAATCTGCAAAGTGATATTTGGGAGCCCATTGGGGCCCATTGTGAAAAAGGAAATATCCTCACAGGAAAACTAGAAGGAAGCTTTCATAGAAACTTGTTGATGATTTGTGAATTCATCTCACAGAGTTACACTTATGTTTCCTGGAACACTCCATTAACACTGTGTTTGAGGAACCTAAGAAGAGCTAATTTGGATCGCATTGAGGCCTACCCTCATAAAGGATATATCATCAGTTCAAAACGTGAAAGAAGCTTTCTGAGATACTTCTTTGTGATCTGTGAATTCATCTCCAAGTGTTATAGCTTAGACATCAGGAAGCAGTTTGCTAACACTCTTTTCGTGGAATCTGAAAAGTGATATTTGGGAGCCATTTGGGGTCCAATGTGAAAAAGGAAGTATCCTCAGATAATTACTAGAGAGCTTTCTGAGACATTGCTTTCTGAGGTGTTAATGCGTCACACAGAGTTCCAACTCTCCCTTCTTGTAACAGTTGCTAACACTGTTGTCGTGGATTCTGCAAATGGATATTAGGGAGCTCTATGACTGCTATGGTGAAAAAGGAAATATCTTCAGATAAAAAATGGAAAGAAGATTTCTGGAAAATGCACTTCAAAGAATGAATGCAACCCAAAGAGTGACGCCTTTCTCTTCAGTGATCAGTTTGCTAACACAGTTTTCTTGAAATCCGCAATGGGATACTTCTTAGCACAATGAAGCTTATGGTGACAAAGGAAATATCCTCACAGGAAAACTAAAAGGAATCTTTCTTAGAAACTTCTTGGTGATGTGTGAATTCATCTCACAGAGTAACACTTACGTTTCCTGGAACAGTCCATTAGCACTGTCATTGAGGAACCTGAGAAGGGCTATTTTCCAATGCATTGAGGCCTACGCTGAGAAAGGAAATATCATCAGATCAAAACGTGAAAGAAGCTTTCTGAGAAACTTCTTTGTGATCTGTGAATTCATCTACCAGAATTGCAACTTAGTCCTCAGGAAGCAGATTGCTAACACTCTTGGGCCCATTGTGAAAAAGGAAATACCCTCAGATAATAACTAGAGAGAAGCTTCTCAGAAATTGATTTCTGATGTGTGACTTCATCACACAGAGTTCCACCACTCCCTTCTTGGAACAGTTTGCTAACACAGTAGTCCTGGATTCTGCAAAGTGATATTTGGGAGCTTTTTGAGGGGTATCGTGTAAAACTAAATATCTTCAAATAAAAACTGGAAAGAGCCTTCTGAGAAAGTGCACTTCGATGTATGAATGCAACTCAAAGAGTTACACCTTTCTCTTCAGTGATCAGTTTGCTAACACAGTTTTCTTTAAATCTGCAGTGGGATATTTCTTAGCGCAATGAAGCTTACGGTGATAGAGCAAATATCCTCAGATGAAAACTAGAAAAAAGCTTTCTTAGAAACGTCTTGGTGATGTGTGAATTCATCTCACAGAGTTAGACTTATTCTTCTTGGAACAGTCCATTAACACTGTCTTTGAGTAACCTGAGAAGGGCTACTTTGTGTCTCATGGAAGCCTACGCTGATAAAGGCTATGTAATCAGTTCAAAAGGTGAGAGAAGCTTTCTGAGAAACTTCTTTGTGATCTGTGAATTCATTTCACAGAGTTACAACTTAGTCCTCATGAAGCAGTTTGCCAACACTCTTCGTGAATCTGCAAAGTGATATTTGGGAGCCCTTTGAGGCCCATTGTGAAAAAGGAAATATCCTCAAATAATAACTAGCGAGAAGTTATCTGAGAGATTGCTTTCTGCGGTGTGACTTCATCATACAGAGTTCCACCCCCCTTCTACATTTTCTAACGCAGTTGTCCTGGATTCTGCAAAGTGATATTTGGGAGCTCATTTAGGGCTATGGTGAAAATGGAAATATTTTCAGATAAAAACTGGAAAGAAGCCTTCTGGGATAATGCACTTCGATGATGAATGTAACTCACAGAGTTACACCTTTCTCTTCAGGGATCAGTTTGCTAACACAGTTTTCTTGAAATCTGAAATGTGATACTTCTTAGTGCAGTGAAGCTTACGGTGACAAAGGAAACATGCTCAGATGAAAACTATAAGGAAGCTTTCTTCGAAACGTCTTGGTGATGTGTGAATTCATCCCACAGTGTTACACTTATGTTTCCTGGAACAGTCCATTAACACTGTCTTTGAGGAACCTGAGAAGGGCTACTTTGGATCACATTGAAGTCTAGGCCGATAAAGGAAATAAATCAGTTCAAAAAGTGAGAGAAGCTTTCTGAGAAACTTCTTTGTGATCTGTGAATTCATCTCACAGAGTTACAACTTAGTCCTCATGAAGCAGTTTGCTAACACTCTTTTCTTGGAATCTGCAAAATGATATTTGGGAGCTTTTGGGGCCCATTGTGAAAAGGGAGATATCCTGAGATAATAACTAGAGAGAAGCTTTCTGAAAGATTGCTTTCTGAACTGTGACTTCATCACACAGAGATCCACCCTTCCATTGGAACAGATTGCTAACACAGTTGTCGTGGATTCTGCAAAGTGACATTTGGGAGCTCATTGAGGGCTATGGTGAAAAAGGAACTATCTTCAGATAAAAATTGGAAAGAAGCCTTCTGTGAGAATGCACTTCGATGTATGAATGCAACTCACAGAGTGACACCTTACTCTTCAGTGATCAGTTTGCTAACACAGTTTTCTTGAAATCTGCAATGGGATACTTCTTAGTGCAATGAAGCTTACGGTGACAAAGGAAATATGCTCAGATTAAAACTAGGAAGAATCTTTCTAAGAAACTTCTTGATGATGTGTGAATTCATCTCACAGAGTTACACTTATGTTTCCGGGTACAGTCCATTAACACTGTCTTTGAGGTATCTGAGAAGGGCTACTTTGGTTCGCATTGAAGCCTACGCTGAAGAAGGAAATATCATCAGCAAAACGTGAAAGAAGCTTTCTGAGAACCTTCTTTGTGATCTGTGAATTCATCTCACAGAGTTACAACTTAGTCCTAATGAAGCAGTTTGTTAACACTCTTTTCGTGGAATCGAAGTGATTTTGGGGAGCCCATAGGGGCCCATTGTGAAAAAGGAATATCCTAAGATAATAACTAGAGAGAAGCCTTCTGAGAGATTGCTTTCTGGGGTGTGTTTCATCACACAGAGTTCCAACCCTCCCTTCTTGGAACAGTTCGCTAACACAGTCGTGATTCTGCAAGGTGATCTTGGGAGCTCTTTGAGGGCTATGCTGAAAAAGGAAATATCTTCAGATAAACCTGGAAAGAAGCCTTCTGGAAAATGCACTTCGATGTCTGAATGCAACTCACAGAGTGACACCTTTCTCTGCAGTGATCAGTTTGCTAACACAGTTTTCTTGAAATCTGCAATGGGTACTTCTTAGCGCAATGAAGCTTACAGTGACGAAGGAAATATCCTCACAGGAAAACTAGAGGAAGCTTTTCAGAAACTTCTTGGTGATGTGTGAATTCAACTCACAGAGTTACACTTATGTTCCCGGAACAGTCCATTAACACTGTCTTTGAGGAACCCGAGAAAGGTTACTTTGGATCATTGAGTTTCTACGCTGAAAAGGAAATATCATCAGTTCAAAACGTGAAAGAAGCTTTCTGAGAAACTTCCTCTTGTGATCTGTGAATTCATTCACAGTTTGCTAACCTCTTTGGTAATCTGGCGAAGTGATATTTGGGAGCTCCTTGGGGCCCATTGTGAAAAAGGAAATATCCTCAGATAGTAACTGAGAGAAGCTTTCTGAGAGATTGCTTTCTGATGTTTGACTTCATCACACAGAGTTCGACCATTCTTCTTGGAACAGTTTGCTAAAATGTCGTCGTTCTGCAAGTGAATTGGGAGCTCATTGAGGGCTATGGTGAAAAAGGAAATATCTTCAGATAAAAACTGGAAAGAATCCTTCTGGGAAAATGCACTTCAATGTATGA